>NW_026042407.1:0-300000 GCF_023856365.1 Brienomyrus brachyistius | reverse complement strand
ATATGCTAATATACTATGCTAATATGTTAATATGCTAATATGCTAATATGCTAATATGTTAATATGCTAATATGCTAATATGCTATGCTAATATGCTATGTTAATATGCTAATATGCTAATATGCTAATATGCAAATATGCTATGCTAATACGCTAATATGCTAATACGCTAATATGCTAATACGCTAATATGCTAACACGCTATGCTAATATGCTAATATGCTAATATGCTAATATGCTAATACGCTAATATGCTAACACGCTATGCTAATATGCTAATATGCTAATATGCTATGCTAATATGCTATGCTAATATGCTAATATGCTATGTTAATATGCTATGCTAATATGCTAATATGCTAATATGCTAATTTGCTAATATGCTATGCTAATATGATAATATGCTAATACGCTAACACGCTATGCTAATATGCTAATATGCTAATATGCTAATATGCTATGCTAATATGCTAATATGCTAATATGCTATGCTAATATGAAATGCTAATATGCTAATACGCTAATATGCTAACTAGCTATGCTAATATGCTATGCTAACATGCTAATATGTTAATATGCTAATATGATAATATGCTAATATGATAATATGCTATGCTAATATGCTAATAAGCTAATATGCTAATATGCTATGCTATTATGCTAATATGCTAATATGCTAATACGTTAATATGCTATGCTAATATGCTAATATGCTAATATGCTAATATGTTAATATGCTAATATGCTAATATGCTAATATGCTAATATGCTAATGTACTATGCTAATACGCTAATATGCTAACACGCTATGCTAATATGCTAATATGCTAATATGCTAATATGCTAATACGTTAATATGCTAACATGCTATGCTAATATGCTAATATACTAATATGCTAATATGCTAATATGTTAATATGCTAATACTCTAATATAACACGCTATGCTAATATGCTAATATGCTAATATGCTAATATGCTAATATGCTAATATGCTATGCTAATATGCTAATATGCTAATACGCTAACACGCTATGCTAATATGCTAATATGCTAATATGCTATGCTAATATGCTAATTTGCTATGCTAATATGCTAATATGCTAATATGCTAATATACTATGCTAATATACTATGCTAATATACTATGCTAATATGCTAATATGCTAATATGCTATGCTAATATGCTAATATGCTAATATGCTAATATGCTAATACACTAACACGCTATGCTAATATGTTAATATGCTAATATGCTATGCTAATATGCTAATATGTTAATATGCTAATATGCTATGCTAATATGCTAATATGCTAATATGCTAATATGCTAATATGCTAATATGTTAATACGCTAACATGCTAACACGCTATGCTGATATGCTAATATGCTAATATGCTAATATGCTAATATGCTATGCTAATATGCTAATGTGCTAATACGCTAACACGCTATGCTAATATGCTAATATGCTAATATGCTAATATGCTAATATGCTATGCTAATATGCTAATATGCTAATATGCTAATATGCTAATATGCTAATATGATAATATGCTAATATGCTAATATGCTATGCTAATATGCTAATATGCTAATATGCTAATATGCTAATACGCTAACTCGCTATGCTAATATGCTAATATGCTAATATGCTAATATGCTATGAAATATGCTAATATGCTAATATGCTAATATGCTAATATGCTATGCTAATATGCTAATATGCTAATATGCTAATATGTTAATATGCTAATACGCTAATATGCTAATATGATAATATGCTAATATGCTAATATGCTAATATGATAATATGCTAATATGCTAATATGCTAATATGTTAATATGCTAATATGCTATGCTAATATGTTAATATGCTAATATGCTAATATGCTATGTTAATACGCTAATATGCTAATATGCTAATATGCTAATATGCTAACATGCTATGCTAATATGCTAATATGCTAATATGCTAATATGCTAATATGCTAATATGCTATGCTAATATGCTAATATACTAATATGCTAATATGCTAATGTACTATGCTAATACGCTAATATGCTAACACGCTATGCTAATATGCTAATATGCTAATATGCTAATATGCTAATACTTTAATATGCTAACATGCTATGCTAATATGCTAATATGCTAATATGCTAATATGCTAATATGTTAATATGCTAATACTCTATGTTAACACGCTATGCTAATATGCTAATATGCTAATATGCTAATATGCTAATATGCTATGCTAATATGCTAATATGCTAATACGCTAACACGCTATGCTAATATGCTAATATGCTAATATGCTATGCTAATATGCTAATTTGCTATGCTAATATACTAATATGCTAATATGCTAATATGCTAATATACTATGCTAATATACTATGCTAATATACTATGCTAATATGCTAATATGCTAATATGCTATGCTAATATGCTAATATGCTGATATGCTAATACACTAACACGCTATGCTAATATGTTAATATGCTAATATGCTATGCTAATATGCTAATATGTTAATATGCTAATATGCTATGCTAATATGCTAATATGCTAATATGCTAATATGCTATGCTAATATGCTAATACGCTAACATGCTAACACGCTATGCTAATATGCTAATATGCTAATATGCTAATATGCTAATATGCTATGCTAATATGCTAATATGCTAATACGCTAACACGCTATGCTAATATGCTAATATGCTAATATGCTAATATGATAATATGCTATGCTAATATGCTAATATGCTAATATAATAATATGCTAATATGCTAATATGCTATGTTAATATGCTAATATGCTAATATGCTAATACGCTAACTCGCTATGCTAATATGCTATGCTAATATGCTAATATGCTATGCTAATATGCTAATATGCTAATATGTTAATATGCTAATATGTTAATATGCTAATACGCTAATATGCTATGCTAATATGCTAATATGCTAATATGCTAATATGCTAATATGCTATGCTAATATGCTAATATGTTAATATGCTAATATGCTATGCTAATATGTTATGCTAATATGCTAATATGCTATGTTAATACGCTAATATGCTAATATGCTAATATGCTAATATGCTAACATGCTATGCTAATATGCTAATATGCTAATATGCTAATATGCTAATATGCTAATATGCTATGCTAATATGCTAATATACTAATATGCTAATATGCTATGCTAATATGCTATGCTAATATGCTATGCTAATACGCTAACACGCTATGCTAATATGCTAATATGCTAATATGCTAATATGCTATGCTAATATGCTAATATGCTATGTTAATATGCTAATATGCTATGCTAATATGCTAATATGCTAATATGCTAATATGCTATGTTAATATGCTAATATGCTATGCTAATATGCTAATATGCTAATATGCTAATATGATATGCTAATATGCTATGCTAATATGCTATGCTAATACGCTAACACGCTATGCTAATATGCTAATATGCTATGCTAATATGCTAATATGCTAATATGCTATGCTAATATGCTAATACGCTATCACGCTATGCTAATATGCTAATATGCTAATATGCTAATATGCTAATATGCTATGTTAATACGCTAACATGCTAATACGCTATGCTGATATACTAATATGCTAATATGCTAATATGCTAATATGCTATGCTAATATGCTAATGTGCTAATACGCTAACACGCTATGCTAATATGCTAATATGCTAATATGCTAATATGCTATGCTAATATGCTAATATGCTAATATGATAATATGCTAATATGCTAATATGCTATGCTAATATGCTAATATGCTAATATGCTAATATGCTAATACGCTAACTCGCTATGCTAATATGCTAATATGCTAATATGCTAATATGCTAATATGCTAATATGCTAATATGCTAATATGCTAATATGCTAATATGCTATGCTAATATGCTAATATGCTAATATGTTAATATGCTATGTTAATATGCTAATATGTTAATATGCTAATACGCTAATATGCTATGCTAATATGCTAATATGCTAATATGCTAATATGCTAATATGCTAATATGTTAATATGCTAATATGCTATGCTAATATGTTAATATGCTAATATGCTAATATGCTATGTTAATACGCTAATATGCTAATATGCTAATATGCTAATATGCTAACATGCTATGCTAATATGCTAATATGCTAATATGCTAATATGCTAATATGCTAATATGCTAATATGCTATGCTAATATGCTAATATACTAATATGCTAATATGCTAATGTACTATGCTAATACGCTAATATGCTAACACGCTATGCTAATATGCTAATATGCTAATATGCTAATATGCTAATACGTTATGCTAACATGCTATGCTAATATGCTAATATGCTAATATGCTAATATGCTAATATGCTAATATGCTAATACTCTATGTTAACACGCTATGCTAATATGCTAATATGCTAATATGCTAATATGCTAATATGCTAATATGCTAATATGCTATGCTAATATGCTAATATGCTAATACGCTAACACGCTATGCTAATATGCTAATATGCTAATATGCTATGCTAATATGCTAATTTGCTATGCTAATATACTAATATGCTAATATGCTAATATGCTAATATACTATGCTAATATACTATGCTAATATACTATGCTAATATGCTAATATGCTAATATGCTATGCTAATATGCTAATATGCTGATATGCTAATACACTAACACGCTATGCTAATATGTTAATATGCTAATATGCTATGCTAATATGCTAATATGTTAATATGTTAATATGCTAATATGCTATGCTAATATGCTAATATGCTAATATGCTAATATGCTATGCTAATATGCTAATACGCTAACATGCTAACACGCTATGCTAATATGCTAATATGCTAATATGCTAATATGCTAATATGCTATGCTAATATGCTAATATGCTAATATGCTAATACGCTAACACGCTATGCTAATATGCTAATATGCTAATATGCTAATATGATAATATGCTATGCTAATATGCTAATATGCTAATATAATAATATGCTAATATAATAATATGCTAATATGCTATTATGCTATGCTAATATGCTAATATGCTAATATGCTAATATGCTAATACGCTAACTCGCTATGCTAATATGTTATGCTAATATGCTAATATGCTATACTAATATGCTAATATGCTAATATGTTAATATGCTAATATGTTAATATGCTAATACGCTAATATGCTATGCTAATATGCTAATATGCTAATATGCTAATATGCTATGCTAATATGCTAATATGTTAATATGCTAATATGCTATGCTAATATGATAATATGCTAATATGCTAATATGCTATGTTAATACGCTAATATGCTAATATGCTAATATGCTAATATGCTAACATGCTATGCTAATATGCTAATATGCTAATATGCTAATATGCTAATATGCTAATATGCTAATATGCTAATATGCTATGCTAATATGCTAATATACTAATATGCTAATATGCTATGCTAATATGCTATGCTAATACGCTAACACGCTATGCTAATATGCTAATATGCTAATATGCTAATATGCTAATATGCTATGCTAATATGCTAATATGCTATGTTAATATGCTAATATGCTATGCTAATATGCTAATATGCTATGCTAATATGCTAATATGCTATGTTAATATGCTAATATGCTATGCTAATATGCTAATATGCTAATATGCTAATATGCTAATATGATATGCTAATATGCTATGCTAATATGCTATGCTAATACGCTAACACGCTATGCTAATATGCTAATATGCTAATATGCTATGCTAATATGCTAATATGCTAATATGCTATGCTAATATGCTAATACGCTATCACGCTATGCTAATATGCTAATATGCTAATATGCTATGCTAATATGCTAATATGCTAATATGCTATGCTAATATGCTTATATGCCAATATGCTAATATGCTATGCTAATATGCTAATATGCTAATACGCTAATATGCTAATATGCTATGCTAATATGCTAATATGCTAATACGCTAACACGCTATGCTAATATGCTAATATGCTAATATGCTAATATGCTATGCTAATATGCTATGCTAATATGCTATGCTAATACGCTAACACGCTATGCTAATATGCTAATATGCTAATATGCTAATATGCTATGCTAATATGCTATGCTAATATGCTATGCTAATATGCTATGCTAATACGCTAACACGCTATGCTAATATGCTAATATGTTAATATGTTAATATGTTAATATGTTAATATGCTAATATGCTAATATGCTAATATGCTATGCTAATATGCTAATATGCTAATATGCTATGCTAATATGCTAATATGCTAATATGTTAATACGCTAACACGCTATGCTAATATGCTAATATGCTATGCTAATATGCTAATATACTAATATGCTAATTTGCTAATATGCTAATATGCTATGCTAATATGCTAATATGCTAATATGCTAATATGCTAATACGCTAATATGCTAACACGCTATGCTAATATGCTAATATGCTAATATGCTAATATGCTATGCTAATATGCTAATATGCTAATACGCTAACATGCTATGCTAATATGCTAATATGCTAATATGCTAATATGCTATGCTAATATGCTAATATGCTAATATGCTAATGTTAATATGCTAATATGCTATGCTAATATGCTAATATACTAATACGCTAATATGCTAACATGCTATGCTAATATGCTAATATGCTAATATGCTAATATGCTATGCTAATATGCTAATATGCTAATATGCTAATATGCTAATATGCTAATATGCTAATATGCTATGCTAATATGCTAATATGTTAATATGCTAATATGCTATGCTAATATGCTAATATACTAATATGCTAATATGCTATGCTAATACGCTATGCTAACACGATATGCTAATATGCTATGCTAATATGCTAATACGCTAATACGCTAATATGCTAACACGCTATGCAAATATGCTAATATGCTAATATGCTAATATGCTAATACGCTAATATGCTAACACGCTATGCTAATATGCTAATATGCTATGCTAATATGCTAATATGCTAATACGCTAACACGCTATGCTAATATGCTATACTAATATGCTAATATGCTATGCTAATATGCTAATATGCTAATATGCTATGCTAATATGCTAATATGTTAATATGCTAATATGCTATGCTAATATGCTAATACGTTAATACGCTAACACGCTATGCTAATATGCTAATATGCTAATATGCTAATATGCTATGCTAATATGCTAATATGCTAATATGTTAATATGCTAATATGCTATGCTAATATGCTAATATGCTAATATGCTAATATGATATGCTAATATGCTATGCTAATATGCTAATATGCTAATACGCTAACACGCTATGCTAATATGCTAATATGCTAATATGCTATGCTAATATGCTAATATGCTAATATGCTATGCTAATATGCTAATACGCTAACACGCTATGCTAATATGCTAATATGTTAATATGCTAATATGCTATGCTAATATGCTAATATGCTAATATGCTATGCTAATATGCTAATATGCTAATATACTAATATGCTAATATGTTAATAAGCTAATATGCTAATATGCTAATATGCTAATATGCTATGCTAATTTGCTAATATGCTAATATGCTAATACGCTAATATGCTAACACGCTATGCTAATATGCTAATATGCTAATATGCTAATATGCTAATATGCTAATGTTAATATGCTAATATGCTATGCTAATATGCTAATATACTAATACGCTAATATGCTAACATGCTATGCTAATATGCTAATATGCTAATATGCTAATATGCTATGCTAATATGCTAATATGCTAATATGCTAATATGCTAATATGCTAATATGCTAATATGCTATGCTAATATGCTAATATGTTAATATGCTAATATGCTATGCTAATATGCTAATATACTAATATGCTAATATGCTATGCTAATACGCTATGCTAACACGATATGCTAATATGCTATGCTAATATGCTAATACGCTAATACGCTAATATGCTAACACGCTATGCAAATATGCTAATATGCTAATATGCTAATATGCTAATACGCTAATATGCTAACACGCTATGCTAATATGCTAATATGCTATGCTAATATGCTAATATGCTAATACGCTAACACGCTATGCTAATATGCTATACTAATATGCTAATATGCTATGCTAATATGCTAATATGCTAATATGCTATGCTAATATGCTAATATGTTAATATGCTAATATGCTATGCTAATATGCTAATACGTTAATACGCTAACACGCTATGCTAATATGCTAATATGCTAATATGCTAATATGCTATGCTAATATGCTAATATGCTAATATGTTAATATGCTAATATGCTATGCTAATATGCTAATATGCTAATATGCTAATATGATATGCTAATATGCTATGCTAATATGCTAATATGCTAATACGCTAACACGCTATGCTAATATGCTAATATGCTAATATGCTATGCTAATATGCTAATATGCTAATATGCTATGCTAATATGCTAATACGCTAACACGCTATGCTAATATGCTAATATGTTAATATGCTAATATGCTATGCTAATATGCTAATATGCTAATATGCTATGCTAATATGCTAATATGCTAATATACTAATATGCTAATATGTTAATAAGCTAATATGCTAATATGCTAATATGCTAATATGCTATGCTAATTTGCTAATATGCTAATATGCTAATACGCTAATATGCTAACACGCTATGCTAATATGCTAATATGCTAATATGCTAATATGCTAATATGCTATGCGAATATGCTAATATGCTAATATGCTAATATGCTAACACGCTATGCTAATATGCTAATATGCTAATATGCTAATATGCTATGCTAATATGCTATGCTAATATGCTAATATGCTAACACGCTATGCTAATATGCTAATATGCTAACACGCTATGCTAATATGCTAATGTGCTAATATGCTAATTTGCTAATATGCTATGCTAATATGCTAATATGTTAATATGCTAATATGCTAATATGCTAATATGCTATGCTAATATGCTAATATGCTAATATGCTAATATGCTATGTTAATATGCTATGTTAATATGCTAATATGCTATGCTAATATGTTAATATGCTAATATGCTAATATGCTAACATGCTATGCTAATATGTTGTGCTAATATGCTAATATGCTATGCTAATATGCTAATATACTAATATGCTAATATGCTATGCTAATATGCTAATATGCTAATACGCTAACACGCTATGCTAATATGCTAATATGCTAATATGCTAATATGCTAATATGCTAATATGCTATGCTAATATGCTAATATGCTAATATGCTAATATGTTAATATGCTAATATGCTATGCTAATATGCTAATATGATATGCTAATATGCTATGCTAATATGCTAATATGCTAATACGCTAACACGCTATGCTAATATGCTAATATGCTATGCTAATATGCTAATATGCTAATATGCTATGCTAATATGCTAATATGCTAATACGCTAACACGCTATGCTAATATGCTAATATGCTAATATGCTAATATGCTATACTAATATGCTAATATGCTAATATGCTATGCTAATATGCTAATATGCTAATATGCTATGCTAATATGCTAATATGCTAATATGCTAATATGCTAATATGCTATGTTAATATGCTAAATATGGTAATATGCTAATATGCTATGCTAATATGCTAATATGCTAATACGCTAACACGCTATGCTAATATGCTAATATGCTAATATGCTATGCTAATATGCTGATATGCTATGCTAATATACTAATATGCTAATATGCTAATATGCTATGCTAATATGCTAATATGCTTATATGCTAATATGCTATGCTAATATGCTAATATGCTAATACGCTAACACGCTATGCTAATATGATAATATGCTAATATGCTAATATACTATGCTAATATGCTAATATGCTAATATGCTAATATGCTATGCTATGCTATGCTAATATGCTAATATGCTAATATGCTAATATGCTAATATGCTAATATGCTAACACGCTATGCTAATATGCTAATATGCTAATATGCTAATATGCTAATACGCTAATATGCTAACACGCTATGCTAATATGCTAATATGCTAATATGCTAATATGCTAATATGCTAATATGCTAATATGCTAATATGCTAATATGCTAATATGTTAATATGCTATGCTAATATGTTAATATGCTAATATGCTAATATGCTATGTTAATACGCTAATATGCTAATATGCTAATATGCTAATATGCTAACATGCTATGCTAATATGCTAATATGCTAATATGCTAATATGCTAATATGCTAATATGCTATGCTAATATGCTAATATACTAATATGCTAATATGCTAATGTACTATGCTAATACGCTAATATGCTAACACGCTATGCTAATATGCTAATATGCTAATATGCTAATATGCTAATACGTTATGCTAACATGCTATGCTAATATGCTAATATGCTAATATGCTAATATGCTAATATGTTAATATGCTAATACTCTATAACACGCTATGCTAATATGCTAATATGCTAATATGCTAATATGCTAATATGCTAATATGCTATGCTAATATGCTAATATGCTAATACGCTAACACGCTATGCTAATATGCTAATATGCTAATATGCTATGCTAATATGCTAATTTGCTATGCTAATATACTAATATGCTAATATGCTAATATGCTAATATGCTAATATACTATGCTAATATACTATGCTAATATACTATGCTAATATGCTAATATGCTAATATGCTATGCTAATATGCTAATATGCTGATATGCTAATACACTAACACGCTATGCTAATATGTTAATATGCTAATATGCTATGCTAATATGCTAATATGTTAATATGCTAATATGCTATGCTAATATGCTAATATGCTAATATGCTAATATGCTATGCTAATATGCTAATACGCTAACATGCTAACACGCTATGCTAATATGCTAATATGCTAATATGCTAATATGCTAATATGCTAATATGCTATGCTAATATGCTAATATGCTAATACGCTAACACGCTATGCTAATATGCTAATATGCTAATATGCTAATATGATAATATGCTATGCTAATATGCTAATATGCTAATATAATAATATGCTAATATGCTAATATGCTAATATGCTATGCTAATATGCTAATATGCTAATATGCTAATATGCTAATACGCTAACTCGCTATGCTAATATGCTATGCTAATATGCTAATATGCTATGCTAATATGCTAATATGCTAATATGTTAATATGCTAATATGTTAATATGCTAATACGCTAATATGCTATGCTAATATGCTAATATGCTAATATGCTATGCTAATATGCTAATATGTTAATATGCTAATATGCTATGCTAATATGTTAATATGCTAATATGCTAATATGCTATGTTAATACGCTAATATGCTAATATGCTAATATGCTAATATGCTAACATGCTATGCTAATATGCTAATATGCTAATATGCTAATATGCTAATATGCTAATATGCTAATATGCTAATATGCTATGCTAATATGCTAATATACTAATATGCTAATATGCTATGCTAATATGCTATGCTAATATGCTATGCTAATACGCTAACACGCTATGCTAATATGCTAATATGCTAATATGCTAATATGCTAATATGCTATGCTAATATGCTAATATGCTATGTTAATATGCTAATATGCTATGCTAATATGCTAATATGCTAATATGCTAATATGCTAATATGCTATGTTAATATGCTAATATGCTATGCTAATATGCTAATATGCTAATATGCTAATATGCTAATATGATACGCTAATATGCTATGCTAATACGCTAACACGCTATGCTAATATGCTAATATGCTAATATGCTATGCTAATATGCTAATATGCTAATATGCTATGCTAATATGCTAATACGCTATCACGCTATGCTAATATGCTAATATGCTAATATGCTATGCTAATATGCTAATATGCTATGCTAATATGCTTATATGCTAATATGCTAATATGCTAATATGCTATGCTAATATGCTAATATGCTAATACGCTAATATGCTAATATGCTAATATGCTATGCTAATATGCTAATATGCTAATACGCTAACACGCTATGCTAATATGCTAATATGCTAATATGCTATGCTAATATGCTATGCTAATATGCTATGCTAATACGCTAACACGCTATGCTAATATGCTAATATGCTAATATGTTAATATGCTAATATGCTAATATGCTAATATGCTATGCTAATATGCTAATATGCTAATATGCTAATATGCTAATATGCTATGTTAATATGCTAATATGCTAATATGCTAATATGTTAATATGCTATGCTAATATGCTAATATGCTAATATGTTAATACGCTAACACGCTATGCTAATATGCTAATATGCTATGCTAATATGCTAATATACTAATATGCTAATTTGCTAATATGCTAATATGCTATGCTAATATGCTAATATGCTAATATGCTAATATGCTAATACGCTAATATGCTAACACGCTATGCTAATATGCTAATATGCTAATATGCTAATATGCTATGCTAATATGCTAATATGCTAATACGCTAACACGCTATGCTAATATGCTAATATGCTAATATGCTAATATGCTATGCTAATATGCTAATATGCTAATATGCTAATATGCTAATGTTAATATGCTAATATGCTATGCTAATATGCTAATATACTAATACGCTAATATGCTAACATGCTATGCTAATATGCTAATATGCTAATATGCTAATATGCTATGCTAATATGCTAATATGCTATGCTAATATGCTAATATGTTAATATGCTAATATGCTATGCTAATATGCTAATATACTAATATGCTAATATGCTATGCTAATACGCTATGCTAACACGATATGCTAATATGCTATGCTAATATGCTAATACGCTAATACGCTAATATGCTAACACGCTATGCTAATATGCTAATATGCTAATATGCTAATACGCTAATATGCTAACACGCTATGCTAATATGCTAATATGCTATGCTAATATGCTAATATGCTAATACGCTAACACGCTATGCTAATATGCTATACTAATATGCTAATATGCTATGCTAATATGCTAATATGCTAATATGCTATGCTAATATGCTAATATGTTAATATGCTAATATGCTATGCTAATATGCTAATACGTTAATACGCTAACACGCTATGCTAATATGCTAATATGCTAATATGCTAATATGCTATGCTAATATGCTAATATGCTAATATGTTAATATGCTAATATGCTATGCTAATATGCTAATATGCTAATATGCTAATATGATATGCTAATATGCTATGCTAATATGCTAATATGCTAATACGCTAACACGCTATGCTAATATGCTAATATGCTATGCTAATATGCTAATATGCTAATATGCTATGCTAATATGCTAATATGCTAATATACTAATATGCTAATATGTTAATAAGCTAATATGCTAATATGCTAATATGCTAATATGCTATGCTAATTTGCTAATATGCTAATATGCTAATACGCTAATATGCTAACACGCTATGCTAATATGCTAATATGCTAATATGCTAATATGCTAATATGCTATGCGAATATGCTAATATGCTAATATGCTAATATGCTAACACGCTATGCTAATATGCTAATATGCTAATATGCTAATATGCTATGCTAATATGCTATGCTAATATGCTAATATACTAACACGCTATGCTAATATGCTAATATGCTAACACGCTATGCTAATATGCTAATGTGCTAATATGCTAATATGCTAATATGCTATGCTAATATGCTAATATGTTAATATGCTAATATGCTAATATGCTAATATGCTATGCTAATATGCTAATATGCTAATATGCTAATATGCTATGTTAATATGCTATGTTAATATGCTAATATGCTATGCTAATATGTTAATATGCTAATATGCTAATATGCTAACATGCTATGCTAATATATTGTGCTAATATACTAATATGCTATGCTAATATGCTAATATACTAATATGCTAATATGCTATGCTAATATGCTAATATGCTAATACGCTAACACGCTATGCTAATATGCTAATATGCTAATATGCTAATATGCTAATATGCTAATATGCTATGCTAATATGCTAATATGCTAATATGCTAATATGTTAATATGCTAATATGCTATGCTAATATGCTAATATGATATGCTAATATGCTATGCTAATATGCTAATATGCTAATACGCTAACACGCTATGCTAATATGCTAATATGCTATGCTAATATGCTAATATGCTAATATGCTATGCTAATATGCTAATATGCTAATATGCTAATACGCTAACACGCTATGCTAATATGCTAATATGCTAATATGCTAATATGCTATACTAATATGCTAATATGCTAATATGCTAATATGCTATGTTAATATGCTAAATATGGTAATATGCTAATATGCTATGCTAATATGCTAATATGCTAATACGCTAACACGCTATGCTAATATGCTAATATGCTAATATGCTATGCTAATATGCTAATATGCTAATATGCTATGCTAATATACTAATATGCTAATATGCTAATATGCTATGCTAATATGCTAATATGCTAATATGCTTATATGCTAATATGCTATGCTAATATGCTAATATGCTAATACGCTAACACGCTATGCTAATATGATAATATGCTAATATGCTAATATACTATGCTAATATGCTAATATGCTATGCTAATATGCTATGCTAATATGCTATGCTAATATGCTAATATGCTAATATGCTAATATGCTAATATGCTAACACGCTATGCTAATATGCTAATATGCTAATATGCTAATATGCTAATATGCTAATACGCTAATATGCTAACACGCTATGCTAATATGCTAATATGCTAATATACTAATATGCTATGCTAATATGCTAATATGCTAATACGCTAACACGCTATGCTAATATGCTATGCTAATATGCTAATATGCTAATATGCTAATATGCTAATATGCTAATATGCTATGCTAATATGCTAATATGCTAATATGCTAATATGCTAATATGCTATGCTAATATGCTAATATGCTAATACGCTAACACGCTATGCTAATATGCTAATATGCTAATATGCTAATATGCTATGCTAATATGCTATGCTAATATGCTAATATGTTAATATGCTAATATGCTATGCTAATATGCTAATATGCTAATATGCTATGCTAATATGCTAATATGCTAATATGCTAATATGCTATGCTAATATGCTAATATGCTAATATGCTATGCTATGCTAATATGCTAATATGCTAATATGCTAATATGCTAATATGTTAATATGCTAATATGCTATGCTAATATGCTAATATGCTAATATGCTAATATGCTATGCTAATATGCTAATATGCTAATACGCTAATATGCTAATATGCTAATATGCTAATATGCTAATATGCTATGCTAATATGCTAATACGCTAATATGCTAATATGCTAATATGCTAATATACAAATATGCTAATATGCTAATATGCTATGCTAATATGCTAATATGTTAATATGCTAATATGCTATGCTAATATGCTAATATGCTAATATGCTAATATGCTAATATGCTGATACGCTATGCTAGCACGCTATGCTAATATGCTAATATGCTAATATGCTAATATGCTATGCAAATATGCTAATAGTGCTAATATGCTAATACGCTAACACGCTATGCTATGCTAATATGCTAATATGCTAATATGCTAATATGCTATGCTAATATGCTAATATGCTAATATGCTAATATGCTATGCTAATATGCTAATATGCTAATACGCTAACACGCTATGCTAATATGCTAATATGCTAATATGCTATGCTAATATGCTAATATGCTAATATGCTATGCTAATATGCTAATATGCTAATATGCTAATATGCTAATATGCTATGCTAATATGCTAATATGCTAATATGCTAATCTGCTAATATACTAATATGCTAATATGCTAATATGCTATGCTAATATGCTAATATGCTAATATGCTAATATGCTAATATGCTAATCTGCTAATATGCTAATATGCTAATATGCTAATATGCTAATATGCTAATATGCTTATATGCTATGCTAATATGCTAATATGCTAATTTGCTAATATGCTATGCTAATATGCTAATATGCTAATATGCTTATATGCTATGTTAATATGCTAATATGCTAATATGTTAATATGCTATGCTAATATGCTAATATGCTTATATGCTATGCTAATATGCTAATATGCTAATTTGCTAATATGCTATGCTAATATGCTAATATGCTAATATGCTAATATGCTAATATGCTTATATGCTATGTTAATATGCTAATATGCTAATATGCTAATATGCTATGCTAATATGCTAATATGCTAATATGCTAATATGCTAATATGCTAATATGCTAATATGCTAATGAGCTAACACGCTATGCTAATATGCTAATATGCTATGCTAATATGCTAATATATTAATATGCTAATATGCTAATATGCTAATATGCTATGCTAATATGCTAATATTCTAATATACTAATATGTTAATACGCTAATATGCTAACACGCTATGCTAATATGCTAATATGCTAATATGCTAATATGCTATGCTAATATGCTAATATGCTAATACGCTAACATGCTATGTTAATATGCTAATATGCTAATATGCTAATATGCTAATATGCTAATACGTTAACACGCTATGCTAATATGCTAATATGCTAATATGCTAATATGCTATGCTAATATGCTAATATGCTAATATGCTATATTAATATGCTAATATGCTATGCTAATATGCTAATATGCTAATACGCTATGCTAACATGCTATGCTAATATGCTAATATGCTAATATGCTAATATGCTATGCTAATATGCTAATATGCTAATATGCTAATATGCTATGCTAATATGCTATGTTAATATGCTAATATGCTATGCTAATATGCTAATATAATATGCTAATATGCTATGCTAATACGCTATGCTAACACGCTATGCTAATATGCTAATATGCTAATATGCTATGCTAATACGCTATCCTAACACGCTATG
Source organism: Brienomyrus brachyistius (assembly GCF_023856365.1). Lineage (NCBI taxonomy): Eukaryota > Metazoa > Chordata > Actinopteri > Osteoglossiformes > Mormyridae > Brienomyrus > Brienomyrus brachyistius. The sequence goes on along the minus strand of NW_026042407.1, from coordinate 282,831 downwards.
CTAATATGCTAATATGCTAATATGCTAATTTGCTAATATGCTAATATGCTATGCTAATATGCTAATATGCTAATACGCTAACACGCTATGCTAATATGCTATGCTAATATGCTAATATGCTAATATGCTAATATGCTATGCTAATATGCTAATATGTTAATATGCTAATATGCTATGCTAATATGCTAATATGCTAATATGCTATGCTAATATGCTAATATGCTAATACGCTAACATGCTAATATGCTAATATGCTAATATGCTATGTTAATATGTTAATATGCTAATATGTTAATATGCTAATATGCTATGCTAATATGCTAATATGCTAATATGCTATGCTAATATACTAATATGCTAATATGCTATGCTAATGTGTTAATATGCTAATATGCTAATATGCTATGCTAATATGTTAATATGCTAATATGCTATGTTAATATGCTAATATGCTAATATGCTAATATGCTATGCTAATATGCTAATATGTTAATATGCTAATATGCTATGCTAATATGCTAATATGCTAATACGCTAATACGCTAATATGCTAATATGCTAATATGCTATGCTAATATGCTAATATGCTAATATGCTAATATGCTATGCTAATATGCTAATATGCTAATATACTAATATGCTATGCTAATATGCTAATATGCTAATACGCTAACACGCTATGCTAATATGCTAATATGCTAATATGCTAATATGCTAATATGCTAATACGCTAACACGCAATGCTAATATGGTAATATGCTAATATGCTAATATGCTATACTAATATGCTAATATGCTAATATGCTAATATGCTAATATGCTAATATGCTATGCTAATATGCTAATATGCTATGCTAATATGCTATGCTAATATGCTAATATGCTAATATGCTAATATGCTAATATGCTAATATGCTATGCTAATATGAAATGCTAATATGCTAATACGCTAATATGCTAACTAGCTATGCTAATATGCTATGCTAACATGCTAATATGTTAATATGCTAATATGATAATATGCTAATATGATAATATGCTATGCTAATATGCTAATAAGCTAATATGCTAATATGCTATGCTATTATGCTAATATGCTAATATGCTAATACGTTAATATGCTATGCTAATATGCTAATATGCTAATATGTTAATATGCTAATATGCTAATATGCTAATATACTAATATGCTAATGTACTATGCTAATACGCTAATATGCTAACACGCTATGCTAATATGCTAATATGCTAATATGCTAATATGCTAATACGTTAATATGCTAATACGTTAATATGCTAACATGTTATGCTAATATGCTAATATGCTAATATGCTAATATGCTAATATGTTAATATGCTAATACTCTAATATAACACGCTATGCTAATATGCTAATATGCTAATATGCTAATATGCTAATATGCTATGCTAATATGCTAATATGCTAATACGCTAACACGCTATGCTAATATGCTAATATGCTAATATGCTAATATGCTAATATGCTATGCTAATATGCTAATATGCTAATACGCTAACACGCTATGCTAATATGCTAATATGCTAATATGCTATGCTAATATGCTAATTTGCTATGCTAATATGCTAATATGCTAATATGCTAATATACTATGCTAATATACTATGCTAATATACTATGCTAATATGCTAATATGCTAATATGCTATGCTAATATGCTAATATGCTAATATGCTAATATGCTAATACACTAACACGCTATGCTAATATGTTAATATGCTAATATGCTATGCTAATATGCTAATATGTTAATATGCTAATATGCTATGCTAATATGCTAATATGCTAATATGCTATGCTAATATGTTAATACGCTAACATGCTAACACGCTATGCTGATATGCTAATATGCTAATATGCTAATATGCTAATATGCTATGCTAATATGCTAATATGCTAATACGCTAACACGCTATGCTAATATGCTAATATGCTAATATGCTAATATGCTAATATGCTAATATGCTAATATGCTAATATGCTATGCTAATATGCTAATATGCTAATATGATAATATGCTAATATGCTAATATGCTATGCTAATATGCTAATATGCTAATATGCTAATATGCTAATACGCTAACTCGCTATGCTAATATGCTAATATGCTAATATGCTAATATGCTATGCTAATATGCTAATATGCTAATATGCTAATATGCTAATATGCTAATATGCTAATATGCTATGCTAATATGCTAATATGCTAATATGTTAATATGCTAATATGTTAATATGCTAATACGCTAATATGCTATGCTAATATGCTAATATGCTAATATGCTAATATGCTAATATGCTAATATGCTAATATGTTAATATGCTAATATGCTATGCTAATATGTTAATATGCTAATATGCTAATATGCTATGTTAATACGCTAATATGCTAATATGCTAATATGCTAATATGCTAACATGCTATGCTAATATGCTAATATGCTAATATGCTAATATGCTAATATGCTATGCTAATATGCTAATATACTAATATGCTAATATGCTAATGTACTATGCTAACACGCTAATATGCTAACACGCTATGCTAATATGCTAATATGCTAATATGCTAATATGCTAATACGTTAATATGCTAACATGCTATGCTAATATGCTAATATGCTAATATGCTAATATGCTAATATGTTAATATGCTAATATGCTAATACGCTAACACGCTATGCTAATATGCTAATATGCTAATATGCTAATATGCTAATATGCTATGCTAATATGCTAATATGCTAATACGCTAACACGCTATGCTAATATGCTAATATGCTAATATGCTATGCTAATATGCTAATTTGCTATGCTAATATACTAATATGCTAATATGCTAATATGCTAATATACTATGCTAATATGCTAATATGCTAATATGCTATGCTAATATGCTAATATGCTAATATGCTAATACACTAACACGCTATGCTATGTTAATATGCTAATATGCTATGCTAATATGCTAATATGTTAATATGCTAATATGCTAATATGCTATGCTAATATGCTAATATGCTAATATGCTAATATGCTAATATGCTAATATGCTAATACGCTAATACGCTAACATGCTAACACGCTATGCTAATATGCTAATATGCTAATATGCTAATATGCTATGCTAATATGCTAATATGCTAATACGCTAACACGCTATGCTAATATGCTAATATGCTAATATGTTAATATGCTAATATGCTAATATGCTAACATGCTAATATGCTAATATAATAATATGCTAATATGCTAATATGCTATGCTAATATGCTAATATGCTAATATGCTAATATGCTAATACGCTAACTCGCTATGCTAATATGCTAATATGCTAATATGCTAATATGCTATGCTAATATGCTAATATGCTAATATGTTAATATGCTAATACGCTAATATGCTATGCTAATATGCTAATATGCTAATATGCTAATATGCTATGCTAATATGCTAATATGCTAATATGCTAATATGTTAATATGCTAATATGCTATGCTAATATGTTAATATGCTAATATGCTAATATGCTATGTTAATACGCTAATATGCTAATATGCTAATATGCTAACATGCTATGCTAATATGCTAATATGCTAATATGCTAATATGCTAATATGCTAATATGCTATGCTAATATGCTAATATACTAATATGCTAATATGCTATGCTAATATGCTATGCTAATATGCTATGCTAATACGCTAACACGCTATGCTAATATGCTAATATGCTAATATGCTAATATGCTATGCTAATATGCTAATATGCTATGTTAATATGCTAATATGCTATGCTAATATGCTAATATGCTAATATGCTAATATGCTAATATGATATGCTAATATGCTATGCTAATATGCTATGCTAATACGCTAACACGCTATGCTAATATGCTAATATGCTATGCTAATATGCTAATATGCTAATATGCTATGCTAATATGCTAATACGCTATCACGCTATGCTAATATGCTAATATGCTAATATGCTAATATGCTATGCTAATATGCTTATATGCTAATATGCTAATATGCTATGCTAATATGCTAATATGCTAATACGCTAATATGCTAATATGCTATGCTAATATGCTAATATGCTAATACGCTAACACGCTATGCTAATATGCTAATATGCTAATATGCTAATATGCTATGCTAATATGCTATGCTAATATGCTATGCTAATACGCTAACACGCTATGCTAATATGCTAATATGCTAATATGTTAATATGCTAATATGCTAATATGCTAATATGCTAATATTTTATGCTAATATGCTAATATGCTAATATGCTATGTTAATATGCTAATATGCTAATATGCTAATATGCTAATATGCTATGCTAATATGCTAATATGCTAATATGCTAATATGCTAATACGCTAACACGCTATGCTAATATGCTAATATGCTATGCTAATATGCTAATATACTAATATGCTAATTTGCTAATATGCTAATATGCTATGCTAATATGCTAATATGCTAATATGCTAATATGCTAATATGCTAATACGCTAATATGCTAACACGCTATGCTAATATGCTAATATGCTAATATGCTAATATGCTATGCTAATATGCTAATATGCTAATACGCTAACACGCTATGCTAATATGCTAATATGCTAATATGCTAATATGCTATGCTAATATGCTAATATGCTAATATGCTAATATGCTAACATGCTATGCTAATATGCTAATATGCTAATATGCTAATATGCTAATATGCTAATATGCTATGCTAATATGCTAATATACTAATATGCTAATATGCTATGCTAATATGCTATGCTAATATGCTATGCTAATACGCTAACACGCTATGCTAATATGCTAATATGCTAATATGCTAATATGCTATGCTAATATGCTAATATGCTATGTTAATATGCTAATATGCTATGCTAATATGCTAATATGCTAATATGCTAATATGCTAATATGATATGCTAATATGCTATGCTAATATGCTATGCTAATACGCTAACACGCTATGCTAATATGCTAATATGCTATGCTAATATGCTAATATGCTATTATGCTATGCTAATATGCTAATACGCTATCACGCTATGCTAATATGCTAATATGCTAATATGCTAATATGCTATGCTAATATGCTTATATGCTAATATGCTAATATGCTATGCTAATATGCTAATATGCTAATACGCTAATATGCTAATATGCTATGCTAATATGCTAATATGCTAATACGCTAACACGCTATGCTAATATGCTAATATGCTAATATGCTAATATGCTATGCTAATATGCTATGCTAATATGCTATGCTAATACGCTAACACGCTATGCTAATATGCTAATATGCTAATATGTTAATATGCTAATATGCTAATATGCTAATATGCTAATATTTTATGCTAATATGCTAATATGCTAATATGCTATGTTAATATGCTAATATGCTAATATGCTAATATGCTAATATGCTATGCTAATATGCTAATATGCTAATATGCTAATATGCTAATACGCTAACACGCTATGCTAATATGCTAATATGCTATGCTAATATGCTAATATACTAATATGCTAATTTGCTAATATGCTAATATGCTATGCTAATATGCTAATATGCTAATATGCTAATATGCTAATATGCTAATACGCTAATATGCTAACACGCTATGCTAATATGCTAATATGCTAATATGCTAATATGCTATGCTAATATGCTAATATGCTAATACGCTAACACGCTATGCTAATATGCTAATATGCTAATATGCTAATATGCTATGCTAATATGCTAATATGCTAATATGCTAATATGCTATGCTAATATGCTAATATGTTAATATGCTAATATGCTATGCTAATATGTTAATATGCTAATATGCTAATATGCTATGTTAATACGCTAATATGCTAATATGCTAATATGCTAATATGCTAATATGCTAACATGCTATGCTAATATGCTAATATGCTAATATGCTAATATGCTAATATGCTAATATGCTATGCTAATATGCTAATATACTAATATGCTAATATGCTATGCTAATATGCTATGCTAATATGCTATGCTAATACGCTAACACGCTATGCTAATATGCTAATATGCTATGCTAATATGCTAATATGCTATGTTAATATGCTAATATGCTATGCTAATATGCTAATATGCTAATATGCTAATATGCTAATATGCTAATATGCTATGTTAATATGCTAATATGCTATGCTAATATGCTAATATGCTAATATGCTAATATGCTAATATGATATGCTAATATGCTATGCTAATATGCTATGCTAATACGCTAACACGCTATGCTAATATGCTAATATGCTAATATGCTATGCTAATATGCTATGCTAATATGCTAATATGCTAATATGCTATGCTAATATGCTAATACGCTATCACGCTATGCTAATATGCTAATATGCTAATATGCTATGCTAATATGCTAATATGCTATGCTAATATGCTTATATGCTAATATGCTAATATGCTATGCTAATATGCTAATATGCTAATACGCTAATATGCTAATATGCTATGCTAATATGCTAATATGCTAATACGCTAACACGCTATGCTAATATGCTAATATGCTAATATGCTAATATGCTATGCTAATATGCTATGCTAATATGCTATGCTAATACGCTAACACGCTATGCTAATATGCTAATATGCTAATATGCTAATATGCTAATATGTTAATATGCTAATATGCTAATATGCTAATATGCTATGCTAATATGCTAATATGCTAATATGCTAATATGCTAATATGCTATGTTAATATGCTAATATGCTAATATGCTAATATGCTAATATGCTAATATGCTATGCTAATATGCTAATATGCTAATATGTTAATACGCTAACACGCTATGCTAATATGCTAATATGCTATGCTAATATGCTAATATACTAATATGCTAATTTGCTAATATGCTAATATGCTATGCTAATATGCTAATATGCTAATATGCTAATATGCTAATACGCTAATATGCTAACACGCTATGCTAATATGCTAATATGCTAATATGCTAATATGCTATGCTAATATGCTAATATGCTAATACGCTAACACGCTATGCTAATATGCTAATATGCTAATATGCTAATATGCTATGCTAATATGCTAATATGCTAATATGCTAATATGCTAATGTTAATATGCTAATATGCTATGCTAATATGCTAATATACTAATACGCTAATATGCTAACATGCTATGCTAATATGCTAATATGCTAATATGCTAATATGCTAATATGCTATGCTAATATGCTAATATGCTAATATGCTAATATGCTAATATGCTAATATGCTAATATGCTAATGTTAATATGCTAATATGTTAATATGCTAATATGCTATGCTAATATGCTAATATACTAATATGCTAATATGCTATGCTAATACGCTATGCTAACACGATATGCTAATATGCTATGCTAATATGCTAATACGCTAATACGCTAATATGCTAACACGCTATGCTAATATGCTAATATGCTAATATGCTAATATGCTAATACGCTAATATGCTAACACGCTATGCTAATATGCTAATATGCTATGCTAATATGCTAATATGCTAATACGCTAACACGCTATGCTAATATGCTATACTAATATGCTAATATGCTATGCTAATATGCTATGTTAATATGCTAATATGCTAATATGCTAATATGCTATGCTAATATGCTAATATGTTAATATGCTAATATGCTATGCTAATATGCTAATACGTTAATACGCTAACACGCTATGCTAATATGCTAATATGCTAATATGCTAATATGCTATGCTAATATGCTAATATGCTAATATGTTAATATGCTAATATGCTATGCTAATATGCTAATATGCTAATATGCTAATATGATATGCTAATATGCTATGCTAATATGCTAATATGCTAATACGCTAACACGCTATGCTAATATGCTAATATGCTATGCTAATATGCTAATATGCTAATATGCTATGCTAATATGCTAATACGCTAACACGCTATGCTAATATGCTAATATGTTAATATGCTAATATGCTATGCTAATATGCTAATATGCTAATATGCTATGCTAATATGCTAATATGCTAATATGCTAATATGCTAATATGTTAATAAGCTAATATGCTAATATGCTAATATGCTAATATGCTATGCTAATTTGCTAATATGCTAATATGCTAATACGCTAATATGCTAACACGCTATGCTAATATGCTAATATGCTAATATGCTAATATGCTAATATGCTATGCGAATATGCTAATATGCTAATATGCTAATATGCTAATATGCTAACACGTTATGCTAATATGCTAATATGCTAATATGCTAATATGCTAATATGCTATGCTAATATGCTATGCTAATATGCTAATATGCTAACACGCTATGCTAATATGCTAATATGCTAACACGCTATGCTAATATGCTAATGTGCTAATATGCTAATATGCTAATATGCTATGCTAATATGCTAATATGTTAATATGCTAATATGCTAATATGCTATGCTAATATGCTAATATGCTAATATGCTATGTTAATATGCTATGTTAATATGCTAATATGCTATGCTAATATGTTAATATGCTAATATGCTAATATGCTAACATGCTATGCTAATATGTTGTGCTAATATGCTAATATGCTATGCTAATATGCTAATATACTAATATGCTAATATGCTATGCTAATATGCTAATATGCTAATACGCTAACACGCTATGCTAATATGCTAATATGCTAATATGCTAATATGCTAATATGCTAATATGCTAATATGCTATGCTAATATGCTAATATGCTAATATGCTAATATGTTAATATGCTAATATGCTATGCTAATATGCTAATATGCTAATATGCTATGCTAATATGCTAATATGCTAATACGCTAACACGCTATGCTAATATGCTAATATGCTAATATGCTAATATGCTATACTAATATGCTAATATGCTAATATGCTATGCTAATATGCTAATATGCTAATATGCTATGCTAATATGCTAATATGCTAATATGCTAATATGCTAATATGCTATGTTAATATGCTAAATATGGTAATATGCTAATATGCTATGCTAATATGCTAATATGCTAATACGCTAACACGCTATGCTAATATGCTAATATGCTAATATGCTATGCTAATATGCTAATATGCTAATATGCTATGCTAATATGCTAATATGCTAATATGCTAATATGCTAATATGCTATGCTAATATGCTAATATGCTAATATGCTTATATGCTAATATGCTATGCTAATATGCTAATATGCTAATACGCTAACACGCTATGCTAATATGATAATATGCTAATATGCTAATATGCTATGCTAATATGCTAATATGCTAATATGCTAATATGCTATGCTAATATGCTATGCTAATATGCTAATATGCTAATATGCTAATATGCTAATATGCTAACACGCTATGCTAATATGCTAATATGATAATATGCTAATATGCTAATACGCTAATATGCTAACACGCTAATATGCTAACACGCTATGCTAATATGCTAATATGCTAATATACTAATATGCTATGCTAATATGCTAATATGCTAATACGCTAACACGCTATGCTAATATGCTATGCTAATATGCTAATATGCTAATATGCTAATATGCTATGCTAATATGCTAATATGCTAATATGCTAATATGCTATGCTAATATGCTAATATGCTAATATGCTAATATGCTAATATGCTATGCTAATATGCTAATACGCTAATACGCTAACACGCTATGCTAATATGCTAATATGCTAATATGCTAATATGCTATGCTAATATGCTATGCTAATATGCTAATATGTTAATATGCTAATATGCTATGCTAATATGCTAATATGCTAATATGCTATGCTAATATGCTAATATGCTAATATGCTAATATGCTATGCTAATATGCTAATATGCTAATATGCTATGCTATGCTAATATGCTAATATGCTAATATGCTAATATGTTAATATGCTAATATGCTATGCTAATATGCTAATATGCTAATATGCTAATATGCTATGCTAATATGCTAATATGCTAATTTGCTAATATGCTATGCTAATATGCTAATATGCTAATATGCTTATATGCTATGTTAATATGCTAATATGCTAATATGCTAATATGCTATGCTAATATGCTAATATGCTAATATGCTAATGTGCTAATATGCTAATATGCTAATATGCTAATATGCTAATACGCTAATATGCTAACATGCTATGCTAATATGCTAATATGCTAATATGCTAATATGCTATTCTAATATGCTAATATGCTAATATGCTAATACGCTAACACGCTATGCTAATATGCTAATATGCTAATATGCTAATATGCTATGCTAATATGCTAATATGCTAATATGCTAATATGCTATGCTAATATGCTAATATGCTAATATGTTAATATGCTATGCTAATATGCTAATATGTTAATATGCTAATATGCTAATATGCTATGCTAATATGCTAATATGCTAATATGCTAATATGCTAATACGCTAACACGCTATGCTAATATGCTAATATGCTAATATGCTAATATGCTATGCTAATATGATATGCTAATATGCTAATATGCTAATACGCTAACACGCTATGCTAATATGCTAATATGCTAATATGCTAATATGCTATGCTTATACGCTAATATGCTAATATGCTAATATGCTAATATGCTAATATGCTATGCTAATATGCTAATATGCTAATATGTTAATATGCTAATATGCTAATGTGTTAATATGCTAATATATTAATATGCTAATATGCTAATATGCTAATATGCTAATATGCTATGCTAATATGCTAATATGCTAACACGCTATGCTAATATGCTAATATGCTAATATGCTAATATGCTAATATGCTAATACGCTAATATGCTAACACACTATGCTAATATGCTAATATGCTAATATGCTAATATGCTAATATGCTATGCTAATATGCTAATATACTAATATGCTAATACGCTAACACGCTATGCTAATATGCTAATATGCTATGCTAATATGCTAATATACTAATATGCTAATATGCTATGCTAATATGCTATGCTAATATGCTAATACGCTAACACGCTATGCTAATATGCTAATATGCTAATATTCTAATATGCTAATATGCTATGCTAATATGCTAATATGATAATATGCTAATATGCTAATATGCTATACTAATATGCTAATATGCTAATACGCTAACACGCTATGCTAATATGCTAATATGCTAATATGCTAATATGCTATACTAATATGCTAATATGCTAATATGCTAATATGCTAATATGCTATGCTAATATGCTAATATGCTAATATGCTAATATGCTAAGCTAATATGCTAATATGCTAATACGCTAACACGCTATGCTAATATGCTAATATGCTAATATGCTATGCTAATATGCTAAGATGTTAATATGCTAATATGCTAATATACTATGCTAATATGCTATGCTAATATGCTAATATGTTAATGTGCTAATTTGCTAATATGCTATGCTAATATGCTAATATGCTAATACGCTAACACGCTATGCTAATATGCTAATATGCTAATATGCTATGCTAATATGCTAATATGCTAATACGCTAATATGCTAACACGCTATGCTAATATGCTATGCTAATATGCTAATATGCTAATATGCTATGCTAATTTGCTAATATGCTAATATGCTAATATGCTAATATGCTAATATGCTAATATGCTAACACGCTATGCTAATATGCTAATATGCTAATATGCTATGCTAATATGCTAATATGCTAATATGCTAATATGCTATGCTAATATGCTAATATGCTAATATGCTAATATGCTAATATGCTATGCTAATATGCTAATATGCTATGCTAATATGCTAATATGCTAATATGCTAATACGCTAATATGCTAATATACTAATATGCTAATATGCTATGCTAATATGCTATGTTATGCTAATATGCTATGTTAATATGCTAATATGTTAATATGCTAATATTCTAATATGCTAATATGCTATGCTAATATGCTAATTTGCTAATATGCTAACACGCTATGCTAATATGCTAATATGCTAATATGCTAATATGCTATGTTAATATGCTAATATGCTAATATGCTAATATGTTAATATGCTATGTTAATATGCTAATATGCTAATATGCTAATATGCTAATATGATAATATGCTAATATGCTAATATGCTAATATGCTAATATGCTATGCTAATACGCTAACATGCTATGCTAATATGCTAATATGCTATGCTAATATGCTAATATGCTAATATACTAATATGCTAATATGCTAATATACTATGCTAATATGTTAATATGCTAATATGCTAATATGCTAATATGTTAATATGCTAATATGCTAATATGCTATGCTAATATGTTAATATGCTAATATGCTATGTTAATATGCTAATATGCTAATATGCTAATATGCAAATATGCTATGCTAATACGCTAATATGCTAACACGCTATGCTAATATGCTAATATGCTAATATGCTAATATGCTAATACGCTAATATGCTAACACGCTATGCTAATATGCTAATATGCTAATATGCTAATATGCTAATATGCTAATACGCTAATATGCTAACACGCTATGCTAATATGCTAATATGCTAATATGCTAATATGCTATGCTAATATGCTAATATGCTAATACGCTAACACGCTATGCTAATATGCTATGCTAATATGCTAATATGCTAATATGCTAATATGCTATGCTAATATGCTAATATGCTAATATACTAATATGCTATGCTAATATGCTAATATGCTAATATGCTATGCTAATATGTTAATATGCTAACACGCAATGCTAATATGCTGATATGCTATGCTAATATGCTAATATGCTAATATGCTATGCTAATATGCTAATATGCTAATATGCTATGCTAATATGCTAATATGCTAATATGCTAATATGCTATGCTAATATGGTAATATGCTAATATGCTAATATGCTAATATGCTAATATGCTATGCTAATATGCTAATATGCTAATATGCTATGCTAATATGCTATGCTAATACGCTAACACGCTATGCTAATATGCTAATATACTAATATGCTAATATGCTATGCTAATATGCTATGCTAATATGCTATGTTATGTTAATATGCTAATATGCTAATATACTATGCTAATATGCTAATATGTTAATATGCTAATATGCTAATATGCTATGCTAATATGCTAATATGCTAATACGCTAACACGCTATGCTAATATGCTAATATGCTAATATGCTAATATGTTATGCTAATATGCTATGCTAATATGCTAATATGTTAATATGCTAGTATGCTATGCTAATATGTTATGCTAATATGCTAATGTGCTAATATGCTATGCTAATATGCTAATATGCTAATATGCTAATATGCTATGCTAATATGCTAATATGTTAATATGCTAACACGCTATCCTAATATGCTATGCTATGCTAATATGGTAATATGCTAATATGCTATGCTAATATGCTAATATGCTAATATGCTAATATGCTAATATGCTATGCTAATATGCTAATATGCTAATATGCTAATATGCTAATATGCTAATATGCTAATATGCTAATATGATATGCTAATATGTTAATATGCTAATATGCTAATATGCTAATATGCTATGCTAATATGCTAATATGCTAATATGCTAATATGCTAATATGCTATGCTAAAATGCTAATATGCTAATACGCTAACACGCTATGCTAATATGCTAATATGCTAATATGTTATGCTAATATGTTATGCTAATATGTTATGCTAATATGCTAAAATATTAATATGCTAATATGCTAATATGCTAATATGCTAATATGCTAATATGCTATGCTAATATACTAATATGCTAATATGCTAATATGTTAATATGCTAATATGCTATGCTAATATGCTATGTTAATATGCTAATATGCTATGCTAATATGCTAATATGCTAATACGCTAACACGCTATGCTAATATGCTAATATGCTAATATGCTAATACGCTAACAACGCTATGCTAATATGCTAATATGCTAATATGCTAATATGCTAATATGCTAATATGCTAATACATTATGCTAATATGCTATGCTAATATGCTAATATGCTATGCTAATATGCTAATATGCTAATATGCTAATATGCTAATATGCTAATATGCTAATACGCTAATATGCTAACACGCTATGCTAATATGCTAATATGCTAATATGCTATGCTAATATGCTAATATGCTAATACGCTAACACGCTATGCTAATATGCTAATATGCTAATATGCTATGCTAATATGCTAATATGCTAATATGCTAATATGTTAATATGCTAATATGCTATGCTAATATGCTAATATGCTATGCTAATATGCTAATATGCTAATACGCTAATATGCTAACATGCTATGCTAATATGCTAATATGCTAATATGCTATGCTAATATGCTAATATGCTAATATGCTAATATGCTAATACGCTAACACGCTATGCTAATATGCTAATATGCTAATATGCTAATATGCTAATATGCTATGCTAATATGCTAATATGCTAATATGTTAATATGCTAATATGCTAATATGCTAATATGCTAATATGCTAATATGCTAATATGCTATGCTAATATGCTAATATGCTAATATGCTAATATGCTATGTTAATATGCTAATATGCTAATATGCTAATATGCTAATATGCTAATATGCTAATATGCTAATATGCTATGCTAATATGCTAATATGCTAATATGCTATGCTAATATGCTAATATGCTAATATGCTAATATGCTATGCTAATATGCTAATATGCTAATTTGCTAATATGCTATGCTAATATGCTAATATGCTAATATGCTTATATGCTATGTTAATATGCTAATATGCTAATATGCTAATATGCTATGCTAATATGCTAATATGCTAATATGCTAATATGCTATGCTAATATGCTAATATGCTAATATGCTAATATGCTAATATGCTAATATGCTAATATGCTAATACGCTAACACGCTATGCTAATATGCTAATATGCTATGCTAATATGCTAATATACTAATATGCTAATTTGCTAATATGCTAATATGCTATGCTAATATGCTAATATTCTAATATGCTAATATGCTAATATGCTAATACGCTAATATGCTAACACGCTATGCTAATATGCTAATATGCTAATATGCTAATATGGTAATATGCTATGCTAATATGCTAATATGCTAATACGCTAACACGCTATGCTAATATGCTAATATGCTAATATGCTAATATGCTATGCTATGCTAATATGCTAATATGCTAATATGCTAATATGCTAATGTTAATATGCTAATATGCTATGCTAATATGCTAATATGCTAATACGCTAATATGCTAACATGCTATGCTAATATGCTAATATGCTAATATGCTAATATGCTATGCTAATATGCTATGCTAATATGCTAATATGCTATGCTAATATGCTAATATGTTAATATGCTAATATGCTATGCTAATATGCTAATATACTAATATGCTAATATGCTATGCTAATACGCTATGCTAACACGATATGCTAATATGCTAATATGCTAAAATGCTAATACGCTAATACGCTAATATGCTAACACGCTATGCTAATATGCTAATATGCTAATATGCTAATATGCTATGCTAATATGCTAATATGCTAATTTGCTAATATGCTAATATACTATGCTAATATACTATGCTAATATGCTAATATGCTAATATGTTAATATGCTAATATGCTATGCTAATATGCTAATATGCTAATACACTAACACGCTATGCTAATATGTTAATATGCTAATATGCTATGCTAATATGCTAATATGCTAATATGCTAATATGCTATGCTAATATGCTAATATGCTAATATGCTAATATGCTAATACGCTATGCTACCACGCTATGCTAATATGCTAATATGCTAATATGCTAATATGCTAATATACTATGCTAATATGCTAATATGCTAATACGCTAATACGCTATGCTAATATGCTAATATGCTAATATGCTAATATGCTATGCTAATATGCTAATATACTAATATGCTAATATGCTATGCTAATATGCTAATATACTAATATGCTAATATGCTATGCTAATATGCTAATATGCTAATATGCTAATACGCTAAAATGCTATGCCAATATGCTAATATGCTAATATGCTAATATGCTAATATGCTAATATGCTATGCTAATATGCTAATATGCTAATATGCTAATACGCTAACACGCTATGCTAATATGCTAATATGCTAATATGCTAATATGCTATGCTAATATGCTAATATGTTAATATGCTAATATGCTATGCTAATATGCTAATATGCTAATATGATAATATGCTAATATGATAATATGCTAATATGCTAATATGCTAATATGCTAATATGCTATGCTAATATGCTAATATGCTAATATGCTATGCTAATATGCTATGCTAATACGCTAACACGCTATGCTAATATGCTAATATACTAATATGCTAATATGCTATGCTAATATGCTATGCTAATATGCTATGTTATGTTAATATGCTAATATGCTAATATACTATGCTAATATGCTAATATGTTAATATGCTAATATGCTAATATGCTATGCTAATATGCTAATATGCTAATACGCTAACACGCTATGCTAATATGCTAATATGCTAATATGCTAATATGTTATGCTAATATGCTATGCTAATATGCTAATATGTTAATATGCTAGTATGCTATGCTAATATGTTATGCTAATATGCTAATGTGCTAATATGCTATGCTAATATGCTAATATGCTAATATGCTAATATGCTATGCTAATATGCTAATATGTTAATATGCTAACACGCTATCCTAATATGCTATGCTATGCTAATATGGTAATATGCTAATATGCTATGCTAATATGCTAATATGCTAATATGCTAATATGCTAATATGCTATGCTAATATGCTAATATGCTAATATGCTAATATGCTAATATGCTAATATGCTAATATGCTAATATGATATGCTAATATGTTAATATGCTAATATGCTAATATGCTAATATGCTATGCTAATATGCTAATATGCTAATATGCTAATATGCTAATATGCTATGCTAAAATGCTAATATGCTAATACGCTAACACGCTATGCTAATATGCTAATATGCTAATATGTTATGCTAATATGTTATGCTAATATGTTATGCTAATATGCTAAAATATTAATATGCTAATATGCTAATATGCTAATATGCTAATATGCTAATATGCTATGCTAATATACTAATATGCTAATATGCTAATATGTTAATATGCTAATATGCTATGCTAATATGCTATGTTAATATGCTAATATGCTATGCTAATATGCTAATATGCTAATACGCTAACACGCTATGCTAATATGCTAATATGCTAATATGCTAATACGCTAACACGCTATGCTAATATGCTAATATGCTAATATGCTAATATGCTAATATGCTAATATGCTAATACATTATGCTAATATGCTATGCTAATATGCTAATATGCTATGCTAATATGCTAATATGCTAATATGCTAATATGCTAATATGCTAATATGCTAATACGCTAATATGCTAACACGCTATGCTAATATGCTAATATGCTAATATGCTATGCTAATATGCTAATATGCTAATACGCTAACACGCTATGCTAATATGCTAATATGCTAATATGCTATGCTAATATGCTAATATGCTAATATGCTAATATGTTAATATGCTAATATGCTATGCTAATATGCTAATATGCTATGCTAATATGCTAATATGCTAATACGCTAATATGCTAACATGCTATGCTAATATGCTAATATGCTAATATGCTATGCTAATATGCTAATATGCTAATATGCTAATATGCTAATACGCTAACACGCTATGCTAATATGCTAATATGCTAATATGCTAATATGCTAATATGCTATGCTAATATGCTAATATGCTAATATGTTAATATGCTAATATGCTAATATGCTAATATGCTAATATGCTAATATGCTAATATGCTATGCTAATATGCTAATATGCTAATATGCTAATATGCTATGTTAATATGCTAATATGCTAATATGCTAATATGCTAATATGCTAATATGCTAATATGCTATGCTAATATGCTAATATGCTAATATGCTATGCTAATATGCTAATATGCTAATATGCTAATATGCTATGCTAATATGCTAATATGCTAATTTGCTAATATGCTATGCTAATATGCTAATATGCTAATATGCTTATATGCTATGTTAATATGCTAATATGCTAATATGCTAATATGCTATGCTAATATGCTAATATGCTAATATGCTAATATGCTATGCTAATATGCTAATATGCTAATATGCTAATATGCTAATATGCTAATATGCTAATATGCTAATACGCTAACACGCTATGCTAATATGCTAATATGCTATGCTAATATGCTAATATACTAATATGCTAATTTGCTAATATGCTAATATGCTATGCTAATATGCTAATATTCTAATATGCTAATATGCTAATATGCTAATACGCTAATATGCTAACACGCTATGCTAATATGCTAATATGCTAATATGCTAATATGGTAATATGCTATGCTAATATGCTAATATGCTAATACGCTAACACGCTATGCTAATATGCTAATATGCTAATATGCTAATATGCTATGCTATGCTAATATGCTAATATGCTAATATGCTAATATGCTAATGTTAATATGCTAATATGCTATGCTAATATGCTAATATGCTAATACGCTAATATGCTAACATGCTATGCTAATATGCTAATATGCTAATATGCTAATATGCTATGCTAATATGCTATGCTAATATGCTAATATGCTATGCTAATATGCTAATATGTTAATATGCTAATATGCTATGCTAATATGCTAATATACTAATATGCTAATATGCTATGCTAATACGCTATGCTAACACGATATGCTAATATGCTAATATGCTAAAATGCTAATACGCTAATACGCTAATATGCTAACACGCTATGCTAATATGCTAATATGCTAATATGCTAATATGCTATGCTAATATGCTAATATGCTAATTTGCTAATATGCTAATATACTATGCTAATATACTATGCTAATATGCTAATATGCTAATATGTTAATATGCTAATATGCTATGCTAATATGCTAATATGCTAATACACTAACACGCTATGCTAATATGTTAATATGCTAATATGCTATGCTAATATGCTAATATGCTAATATGCTAATATGCTATGCTAATATGCTAATATGCTAATATGCTAATATGCTAATACGCTATGCTACCACGCTATGCTAATATGCTAATATGCTAATATGCTAATATGCTAATATACTATGCTAATATGCTAATATGCTAATACGCTAATACGCTATGCTAATATGCTAATATGCTAATATGCTAATATGCTATGCTAATATGCTAATATACTAATATGCTAATATGCTATGCTAATATGCTAATATGCTAATATGCTAATACGCTAAAATGCTATGCCAATATGCTAATATGCTAATATGCTAATATGCTAATATGCTAATATGCTATGCTAATATGCTAATATGCTAATATGCTAATACGCTAACACGCTATGCTAATATGCTAATATGCTAATATGCTAATATGCTATGCTAATATGCTAATATGTTAATATGCTAATATGCTATGCTAATATGCTAATATGCTAATATGATAATATGCTAATATGCTAATATGCTAATATGCTAATATGCTATGCTAATACGCTAATATGCTAACACGCTATGCTAATATGCTAATATGCTAACACGCTATGCTAATATGCTAACACGCTATGCTAATATGCTAATATGCTAATATGCTAATACGCTAATATGCTAACACGCTATGCTAATATGCTAATATGCTAATATGCTAACACGCTATGCTAATATGCTAACACGCTATGCTAATATGCTAATATGCTAATATGCTAATATGCTAATACGCTAATATGCTAACACGCTATGCTAATATGCTAATATGCTAATATGCTATGCTAATATGCTAATATGCTAATACGCTAACACGCTATGCTAATATGCTATGCTAATATGTTAATATGCTAATATGCTAATATGCTATGCTAATATGCTAATATGCTAATATACTAATATGCTATGCTAATATGCTAATATGCTAATATGCTATGCTAATATGCTAATATGTTAATATGCTAACACGCAATGCTAATATGCTGATATGCTATGCTAATATGCTAATATGCTAATATGCTATGCTAATATGCTAATATGCTAATATGCTAAAATGCTATGCTAATATGCTAATATGCTAATATGCTAATATGCTATGCTAATATGCTAATATGCTAATATGCTAATATGCTAATATGCTAATATGCTATGCTAATATGCTAATACGCTAACACGCTATGCTAATATGCTAATATGCTAATATGCTAATATGCTAATATGCTATGCTAATATGCTAATATGCTAATATGCTAATATGCTATGCTAATATGCTATGCTAATATGCTATGTTATGTTAATATGCTAATATGCTAATATGCTAATATACTATGCTAATATGCTAATATGTTAATATGCTAATATGCTAATATGCTATGCTAATATGCTAATATGCTAATACGCTAACACGCTATGCTAATATGCTAATATGCTAATATGCTAATATGTTATGCTAATATGCTATGCTAATATGCTAATATGTTAATATGCTAATATGCTATGCTAATATGTTATGCTAATATGCTAATGTGCTAATATGCTATGCTAATATGCTAATATGCTAATATGCTAATATGCTAATATGCTATGCTAATATGCTAATATGTTAATATGCTAACACGCTATCCTAATATGCTAATATGCTATGCTAATATGCTAATATGCTAATATGCTATGCTAATATGCTAATATGCTAATATGCTAATATGCTATGCTAATATGCTAATATGCTAATATGCTAATATGCTAATATGCTAATATGATATGCTAATATGTTAATATGCTAATATGCTAATATGCTATGCTAATATGCTAATATGCTAATATGCTAATATGCTAATATGCTATGCTAATATGCTAATATGCTAATATGCTAATATGCTAATATGCTATGCTAATATGCTAATATGCTAATACGCTAACACGCTATGCTAATATGCTAATATGTTATGCTAATATGTTATGCTAATATGCTAAAATATTAATATGCTAATATGCTAAAATATTAATATGCTAATATGCTAATATGCTAATATGCTAATATGCTAATATGCTATGCTAATATACTAATATGCTAATATGCTAATATGTTAATATGCTAATATGCTATGCTAATATGCTAATATGCTAATATGTTAATATGCTAATATGCTATGCTAATATGCTAATATGCTAATACGCTAACACGCTATGCTAATATGCTAATATGCTAATATGCTAATATACTAATATGCTAATACATTATGCTAATATGCTATGCTAATATGCTAATATGCTATGCTAATATGCTAATATGCTAATATGCTAATATGCTAATATGCTAATACGCTAATATGCTAACACGCTATGCTAATATGCTAATATGCTAATATGCTATGCTAATATGCTAATATGCTAATATGCTAATATGCTAATATGCTAATGTTAATATGCTAATATGTTAATATGCTAATATGCTATGCTAATATGCTAATATACTAATATGCTAATATGCTATGCTAATACGCTATGCTAACACGATATGCTAATATGCTATGCTAATATGCTAATACGCTAATACGCTAATATGCTAACACGCTATGCTAATATGCTAATATGCTAATATGCTAATATGCTAATACGCTAATATGCTAACACGCTATGCTAATATGCTAATATGCTATGCTAATATGCTAATATGCTAATACGCTAACACGCTATGCTAATATGCTATACTAATATGCTAATATGCTATGCTAATATGCTATGTTAATATGCTAATATGCTAATATGCTAATATGCTATGCTAATATGCTAATATGTTAATATGCTAATATGCTATGCTAATATGCTAATACGTTAATACGCTAACACGCTATGCTAATATGCTAATATGCTAATATGCTAATATGCTATGCTAATATGCTAATATGCTAATATGTTAATATGCTAATATGCTATGCTAATATGCTAATATGCTAATATGCTAATATGATATGCTAATATGCTATGCTAATATGCTAATACGCTAACACGCTATGCTAATATGCTAATATGCTATGCTAATATGCTAATATGCTAATATGCTATGCTAATATGCTAATACGCTAACACGCTATGCTAATATGCTAATATGTTAATATGCTAATATGCTATGCTAATATGCTAATATGCTAATATGCTATGCTAATATGCTAATATGCTAATATGCTAATATGCTAATATGTTAATAAGCTAATATGCTAATATGCTAATATGCTAATATGCTATGCTAATTTGCTAATATGCTAATATGCTAATACGCTAATATGCTAACACGCTATGCTAATATGCTAATATGCTAATATGCTAATATGCTAATATGCTATGCGAATATGCTAATATGCTAATATGCTAATATGCTAATATGCTAACACGTTATGCTAATATGCTAATATGCTAATATGCTAATATGCTAATATGCTATGCTAATATGCTATGCTAATATGCTAATATGCTAACACGCTATGCTAATATGCTAATATGCTAACACGCTATGCTAATATGCTAATGTGCTAATATGCTAATATGCTAATATGCTATGCTAATATGCTAATATGTTAATATGCTAATATGCTAATATGCTATGCTAATATGCTAATATGCTAATATGCTATGTTAATATGCTATGTTAATATGCTAATATGCTATGCTAATATGTTAATATGCTAATATGCTAATATGCTAACATGCTATGCTAATATGTTGTGCTAATATGCTAATATGCTATGCTAATATGCTAATATACTAATATGCTAATATGCTATGCTAATATGCTAATATGCTAATACGCTAACACGCTATGCTAATATGCTAATATGCTAATATGCTAATATGCTAATATGCTAATATGCTAATATGCTATGCTAATATGCTAATATGCTAATATGCTAATATGTTAATATGCTAATATGCTATGCTAATATGCTAATATGCTAATATGCTATGCTAATATGCTAATATGCTAATACGCTAACACGCTATGCTAATATGCTAATATGCTAATATGCTAATATGCTATACTAATATGCTAATATGCTAATATGCTATGCTAATATGCTAATATGCTAATATGCTATGCTAATATGCTAATATGCTAATATGCTAATATGCTATGTTAATATGCTAAATATGGTAATATGCTAATATGCTATGCTAATATGCTAATATGCTAATACGCTAACACGCTAACACGCTATGCTAATATGATAATATGCTAATATGCTAATATGCTATGCTAATATGCTAATATGCTAATATGCTAATATGCTATGCTAATATGCTATGCTAATATGCTAATATGCTAATATGCTAATATGCTAATATGCTAACACGCTATGCTAATATGCTAATATGCTAATATGCTAATATGCTAATACGCTAATATGCTAACACGCTAATATGCTAACACGCTATGCTAATATGCTAATATGCTAATATACTAATATGCTATGCTAATATGCTAATATGCTAATACGCTAACACGCTATGCTAATATGCTATGCTAATATGCTAATATGCTAATATGCTAATATGCTATGCTAATATGCTAATATGCTAATATGCTAATATGCTATGCTAATATGCTAATATGCTAATATGCTAATATGCTAATATGCTATGCTAATATGCTAATACGCTAATACGCTAACACGCTATGCTAATATGCTAATATGCTAATATGCTAATATGCTATGCTAATATGCTATGCTAATATGCTAATATGTTAATATGCTAATATGCTATGCTAATATGCTAATATGCTAATATGCTATGCTAATATGCTAATATGCTAATATGCTAATATGCTATGCTAATATGCTAATATGCTAATATGCTATGCTATGCTAATATGCTAATATGCTAATATGCTAATATGTTAATATGCTAATATGCTATGCTAATATGCTAATATGCTAATATGCTAATATGCTATGCTAATATGCTAATATGCTAATTTGCTAATATGCTATGCTAATATGCTAATATGCTAATATGCTTATATGCTATGTTAATATGCTAATATGCTAATATGCTAATATGCTATGCTAATATGCTAATATGCTAATATGCTAATGTGCTAATATGCTAATATGCTAATATGCTAATATGCTAATACGCTAATATGCTAACATGCTATGCTAATATGCTAATATGCTAATATGCTATGCTATTCTAATATGCTAATATGCTAATATGCTAATACGCTAACACGCTATGCTAATATGCTAATATGCTAATATGCTAATATGCTATGCTAATATGCTAATATGCTAATATGCTAATATGCTAATATGCTATGCTAATATGCTAATATGCTAATATGTTAATATGCTATGCTAATATGCTAATATGTTAATATGCTAATATGCTAATATGCTATGCTAATATGCTAATATGCTAATATGCTAATATGCTAATACGCTAACACGCTATGCTAATATGCTAATATGCTAATATGCTAATATGCTATGCTAATATGATATGCTAATATGCTAATATGCTAATACGCTAACACGCTATGCTAATATGCTAATATGCTAATATGCTAATATGCTATGCTTATACGCTAATATGCTAATATGCTAATATGCTAATATGCTAATATGCTATGCTAATATGCTAATATGCTAATATGTTAATATGCTAATATGCTAATGTGTTAATATGCTAATATATTAATATGCTAATATGCTAATATGCTAATATGCTAATATGCTATGCTAATATGCTAATATGCTAACACGCTATGCTAATATGCTAATATGCTAATATGCTAATATGCTAATATGCTAATACGCTAATATGCTAACACACTATGCTAATATGCTAATATGCTAATATGCTAATATGCTAATATGCTATGCTAATATGCTAATATACTAATATGCTAATACGCTAACACGCTATGCTAATATGCTAATATGCTATGCTAATATGCTAATATACTAATATGCTAATATGCTATGCTAATATGCTATGCTAATATGCTAATACGCTAACACGCTATGCTAATATGCTAATATGCTAATATTCTAATATGCTAATATGCTATGCTAATATGCTAATATGATAATATGCTAATATGCTAATATGCTATACTAATATGCTAATATGCTAATACGCTAACACGCTATGCTAATATGCTAATATGCTAATATGCTAATATGCTATACTAATATGCTAATATGCTAATATGCTAATATGCTAATATGCTATGCTAATATGCTAATATGCTAATATGCTAATATGCTATGCTAATATGCTAATATGCTAATACGCTAACACGCTATGCTAATATGCTAATATGCTAATATGCTATGCTAATATGCTAAGATGTTAATATGCTAATATGCTAATATACTATGCTAATATGCTATGCTAATATGCTAATATGTTAATATGCTAATTTGCTAATATGCTATGCTAATATGCTAATATGCTAATACGCTAACACGCTATGCTAATATGCTAATATGCTAATATGCTATGCTAATATGCTATGCTAATACGCTAATATGCTAACACGCTATGCTAATATGCTAATATGCTAATATGCTAATATGCTAATATGCTATGCTAATTTGCTAATATGCTAATATGCTAATATGCTAATATGCTAATATGCTAATATGCTAACACGCTATGCTAATATGCTAATATGCTAATATGCTATGCTAATATGCTAATATGCTAATATGCTAATATGCTATGCTAATATGCTAATATGCTAATATGCTAATATGCTAATATGCTATGCTAATATGCTAATATGCTATGCTAATATGCTAATATGCTAATATGCTAATACGCTAATATGCTAATATACTAATATGCTAATATGCTATGCTAATATGCTATGTTATGCTAATATGCTATGTTAATATGCTAATATGTTAATATGCTAATATTCTAATATGCTAATATGCTATGCTAATATGCTAATTTGCTAATATGCTAACACGCTATGCTAATATGCTAATATGCTAATATGCTAATATGCTATGTTAATATGCTAATATGCTAATATGCTAATATGTTAATATGCTATGTTAATATGCTAATATGCTAATATGCTAATATGCTAATATGATAATATGCTAATATGCTAATATGCTAATATGCTATGCTAATACGCTAACATGCTATGCTAATATGCTAATATGCTATGCTAATATGCTAATATGCTAATATACTAATATGCTAATATGCTAATATACTATGCTAATATGTTAATATGCTAATATGCTAATATGCTAATATGTTAATATGCTAATATGCTAATATGCTATGCTAATATGTTAATATGCTAATATGCTATGTTAATATGCTAATATGCTAATATGCTAATATGCAAATATGCTATGCTAATACGCTAATATGCTAACACGCTATGCTAATATGCTAATATGCTAATATGCTAATATGCTAATACGCTAATATGCTAACACGCTATGCTAATATGCTAATATGCTAATATGCTAATATGCTAATACGCTAATATGCTAACACGCTATGCTAATATGCTAATATGCTAATATGCTAATATGCTATGCTAATATGCTAATATGCTAATACGCTAACACGCTATGCTAATATGCTATGCTAATATGCTAATATGCTAATATGCTAATATGCTATGCTAATATGCTAATATGCTAATATGCTAATATACTAATATGCTATGCTAATATGCTAATATGCTAATATGCTATGCTAATATGTTAATATGCTAACACGCAATGCTAATATGCTGATATGCTATGCTAATATGCTAATATGCTAATATGCTATGCTAATATGCTAATATGCTAATATGCTATGCTAATATGCTAATATGCTAATATGCTAATATGCTATGCTAATATGCTAATATGCTAATATGCTAATATGCTAATATGCTAATATGCTATGCTAATATGCTAATATGCTAATATGCTATGCTAATATGCTATGCTAATACGCTAACACGCTATGCTAATATGCTAATATACTAATATGCTAATATGCTATGCTAATATGCTATGCTAATATGCTATGTTATGTTAATATGCTAATATGCTAATATACTATGCTAATATGCTAATATGTTAATATGCTAATATGCTAATATGCTATGCTAATATGCTAATATGCTAATACGCTAACACGCTATGCTAATATGCTAATATGCTAATATGCTAATATGTTATGCTAATATGCTATGCTAATATGCTAATATGTTAATATGCTAGTATGCTATGCTAATATGTTATGCTAATATGCTAATGTGCTAATATGCTATGCTAATATGCTAATATGCTAATATGCTAATATGCTATGCTAATATGCTAATATGTTAATATGCTAACACGCTATCCTAATATGCTATGCTATGCTAATATGGTAATATGCTAATATGCTATGCTAATATGCTAATATGCTAATATGCTAATATGCTAATATGCTATGCTAATATGCTAATATGCTAATATGCTAATATGCTAATATGCTAATATGCTAATATGCTAATATGATATGCTAATATGTTAATATGCTAATATGCTAATATGCTAATATGCTATGCTAATATGCTAATATGCTAATATGCTAATATGCTAATATGCTATGCTAATATGCTAATATGCTAATATGCTAATATGCTAATACGCTAATATGCTAATATGCTAATATGCTAATACGCTAACACGCTATGCTAATATGCTAATATGCTATGCTAATATGCTAATATACTAATATGCTAATTTGCTAATATGCTAATATGCTATGCTAATATGCTAATATGCTAATATGCTAATATGCTAATATGCTAATATGCTAATACGCTAATATGCTAACACGCTATGCTAATATGCTAATATGCTAATATGCTAATATGCTATGCTAATATGCTAATATGCTAATACGCTAACACGCTATGCTAATATGCTAATATGCTAATATGCTAATATGCTATGCTATGCTAATATGCTAATATGCTAATATGCTAATATGCTAATATGCTAATGTTAATATGCTAATATGCTATGCTAATATGCTAATATGCTAATACGCTAATATGCTAACATGCTATGCTAATATGCTAATATGCTAATATGCTAATATGCTATGCTAATATGCTAATATGCTAATATGCTAATATGCTATGCTAATATGCTAATATGTTAATATGCTAATATGCTATGCTAATATGCTAATATACTAATATGCTAATATGCTATGCTAATACGCTATGCTAACACGATATGCTAATATGCTAATATGCTAAAATGCTAATACGCTAATACGCTAATATGCTAACACGCTATGCTAATATGCTAATATGCTAATATGCTAATATGCTATGCTAATATGCTAATATGCTAATATACTATGCTAATATACTATGCTAATATGCTAATATGCTAATATGTTAATATGCTAATATGCTATGCTAATATGCTAATATGCTAATACACTAACACGCTATGCTAATATGTTAATATGCTAATATGCTATGCTAATATGCTAATATGCTAATATGCTAATATGCTATGCTAATATGCTAATATGCTAATATGCTAATATGCTAATATGCTAATACGCTAATATGCTAACACGCTATGCTAATATGCTAATATGCTAATATGCTAATATGCTAATATACTATGCTAATATGCTAATATGCTAATACGCTAATACGCTATGCTAATATGCTAATATGCTAATATGCTATGCTAATATGCTAATATGATAATATGCTAATATGCTAATATGCTATGCTAATATGCTAATATGCTAATACACTAACTCGCTATGCTAATATGCTAATATACTAATATGCTAATATGCTATGCTGATATGCTAATATGCTAATATGCTAATATGGTAATATGCTAATATGCTAATATGCTATGCTAATATGCTAATATGCTAATATGCTAATATGCTAATACGCTAACACGCTATGCTAATATGCTAATATGCTAATATGCTAATATGCTAATATGCTATGCTAATATGCTAATATGTTAATATGCTAATATGCTATGCTAATATGCTAATATGCTAATATGATAATATGCTAATATGCTAATATGCTAATATGCTAATATGCTAATATGCTATGCTAATACGCTAATATGCTAACACGCTATGCTAATATGCTAATATGCTAACACGCTATGCTAATATGCTAACACGCTATGCTAATATGCTAATATGCTAATATGCTAATACGCTAATATGCTAACACGCTATGCTAATATGCTAATATGCTAATATGCTAATATGCTAATATGCTATACTAATATGCTAATATGCTAATACGCTAACACGCTATGCTAATATGCTATGCTAATATGCTAATATGCTAATATGCTAATATGCTATGCTAATATGCTAATATGCTAATATACTAATATGCTATGCTAATATGCTAATATGCTAATATGCTATGCTAATATGCTAATATGTTAATATGCTAACACGCAATGCTAATATGCTGATATGCTATGCTAATATGCTAATATGCTAATATGCTATGCTAATATGCTAATATGCTAAAATGCTATGCTAATATGCTAATATGCTAATATGCTAATATGCTATGCTAATATGCTAATATGCTAATATGCTAATATGCTAATATGCTAATATGCTAATATGCTATGCTAATATGCTAATATGCTAATATACTATGCTAATATGCTATGCTAATACGCTAACACGCTATGCTAATATGCTAATATGCTAATATGCTAATATGCTATGCTAATATGCTATGCTAATATGCTATGTTATGTTAATATGCTAATATGCTAATATGCTAATATACTATGCTAATATGCTAATATGTTAATATGCTAATATGCTAATATGCTATGCTAATATGCTAATATGCTAATACGCTAACACGCTATGCTAATATGCTAATATGCTAATATGCTAATATGCTAATATGCTAATATGTTAATATGCTAATATGTTAATATGCTAATATGTTAATATGCTAATATGCTAATATGCTATGCTAATATGCTAATATGCTAATATGCTAATATGCTAATATGCTAATATGCTATGCTAATATGCTAATATGCTAATATGCTAATATGCTAATATGCTAATATGCTATGCTAATATGCTAATATGCTAATATGCTAATATGCTATGTTAATATGCTATGTTAATATGCTAATATGCTATGCTAATATGTTAATATGCTAATATGCTAATATGCTAACATGCTATGCTAATATGTTGTGCTAATATGCTAATATGCTATGCTAATATGCTAATATACTAATATGCTAATATGCTATGCTAATATGCTAATATGCTAATACGCTAACACGCTATGCTAATATGCTAATATGCTAATATGCTAATATGCTAATATGCTAATATGCTAATATGCTAATATGCTATGCTAATATGCTAATATGCTAATATGTTAATATGCTAATATGCTATGCTAATATGCTAATATGATATGCTAATATGCTATGCTAATATGCTAATATGCTAATACGCTAACACGCTATGCTAATATGCTAATATGCTATGCTAATATGCTAATATGCTAATATGCTATGCTAATATGCTAATATGCTAATACGCTAACACGCTATGCTAATATGCTATTATGCTAATATGCTAATATGCTATACTAATATGCTAATATGCTAATATGCTAATATGCTATGCTAATATGCTAATATGCTAATATGCTAATATGCTAATATGCTAATATGCTATGTTAATATGCTAAATATGGTAATATGCTAATATGCTATGCTAATATGATAATATGCTAATACGCTAACACGCTATGCTAATATGCTAATATGCTAATATGCTATGCTAATATGCTAATATGCTAATATGCTATGCTAATATGCTATGCTAATATACTAATATGCTAATATGCTAATATGCTATGCTAATATGCTAATATGCTAATATGCTTATATGCTAATATGCTTATATGCTAATATGCTATGCTAATATGCTAATATGCTAATACGCTAACACGCTATGCTAATATGATAATATGCTAATATGCTAATATGCTATGCTAATATGCTAATATGCTAATATGCTAATATGCTATGCTAATATGCTATGCTAATATGCTAATATGCTAATATGCTAATATGCTAATATGCTAACACGCTATGCTAATATGCTAATATGCTAATATGCTAATATGCTAATACGCTAATATGCTAACACGCTATGCTAATATGCTAATATGCTAATATACTAATATGCTATGCTAATATGCTAATATGCTAATACGCTAACACGCTATGCTAATATGCTATGCTAATATGCTAATATGCTAATATGCTAATATGCTAATATGCTATGCTAATATGCTAATATGCTAATATGCTAATATGCTATGCTAATATGCTATGCTAATATGCTAATATGCTAATATGCTAATATGCTATGCTAATATGCTAATATGCTAATACGCTAACACGCTATGCTAATATGCTAATATGCTAATATGCTAATATGCTAATATGCTATGCTAATATGCTATGCTAATATGCTAATATGTTAATATGCTAATATGCTATGCTAATATGCTAATATGCTAATATGCTATGCTAATATGCTAATATGCTAATATGCTAATATGCTATGCTAATATGCTAATATGCTAATATGCTATGCTATGCTAATATGCTAATATGCTAATATGCTAATATGCTAATATGTTAATATGCTAATATGCTATGCTAATATGCTAATATGCTAATATGCTAATATGCTATGCTAATATGCTAATATGCTAATATGCTAATACGCTAATATGCTAATATGCTAATATGCTAATATACAAATATGCTAATATGCTAATATGCTATGCTAATATGCTAATATGTTAATATGCTAATATGCTATGCTAATATGCTAATATGCTAATATGCTAATATGCTAATATGCTAATATGCTAATATGCTGATACGCTATGCTAGCACGCTATGCTAATATGCTAATATGCTAATATGCTAATATGCTATGCAAATATGCTAATAGTGCTAATATGCTAATACGCTAACACGCTATGCTATGCTAATATGCTAATATGCTAATATGCTAATATGCTATGCTAATATGCTAATATGCTAATATGCTAATATGCTATGCTAATATGCTAATATGCTAATACGCTAACACGCTATGCTAATATGCTAATATGCTAATATGCTATGCTAATATGCTAATATGCTAATATGCTATGCTAATATGCTAATATGCTAATCTGCTAATATGTTAATATGCTAATATGCTAATATGCTATGCTAATATGCTAATATGCTAATATGCTAATATGCTAATATGCTAATCTGCTAATATGCTAATATGCTAATATGCTAATATGCTAATATGCTAATATGCTTATATGCTATGCTAATATGCTAATTTGCTAATATGCTATGCTAATATGCTAATATGCTAATATGCTAATATGCTTATATGCTATGTTAATATGCTAATATGCTAATATGCTAATATGCTATGCTAATATGCTAATATGCTAATATGCTAATATGCTAATATGCTAATATGCTAATATGCTAATATGCTAATAAGCTAACACGCTATGCTAATATGCTAATATGCTATGCTAATATGCTAATATATTAATATGCTAATATGCTAATATGCTAATATGCTATGCTAATATGCTAATATTCTAATATACTAATATAATACGCTAATATGCTAACACGCTATGCTAATATGCTAATATGCTAATATGCTAATATGCTATGCTAATATGCTAATATGCTAATACGCTAACATGCTATGTTAATATGCTAATATGCTAATATGTTAATATGCTAATATGCTAATATGCTAATATGCTAATATGCTATGCTAATATGCTAATATGCTAATACGTTAACACGCTATGCTAATATGCTAATATGCTAATATGCTAATATGCTAATATGCTATGCTAATATGCTAATATGCTAATATGCTATATTAATATGCTAATATGCTATGCTAATATGCTAATATGCTAATACGCTATGCTAACATGCTATGCTAATATGCTAATATGCTAATATGCTATGCTAATATGCTAATATGCTAATATGCTATGCTAATATGCTAATATGTTAATATGCTAATATGCTATGCTAATATGCTAATATAATATGCTAATATGCTATGCTAATACGCTATGCTAACACGCTATGCTAATATGCTAATATGCTAATATGCTATGCTAATACGCTATCCTAACACGCTATGCTAATATGCTAATATGCTAATATGCTAATTTGCTAATATGCTAATATGCTATGCTAATATGCTAATATGCTAATACGCTAACACGCTATGCTAATATGCTATGCTAATATGCTAATATGCTAATATGCTAATATGCTATGCTAATATGCTAATATGTTAATATGCTAATATGCTATGCTAATATGCTAATATGCTAATATGCTAATATGCTATGCTAATATGCTAATATGCTAATACGCTAACATGCTAATATGCTAATATGCTAATATGCTATGTTAATATGTTAATATGCTAATATGTTAATATGCTAATATGCTATGCTAATATAGTAATATGCTAATATGCTATGCTAATATACTAATATGCTAATATGCTATGCTAATATCTTAATATGCTAATATGCTAATATGCTATGCTAATATGTTAATATGCTAATATGCTATGTTAATATGCTAATATGCTAATATGCTAATATGCTATGCTAATATGCTAATATGTTAATATGCTAATATGCTATGCTAATATGCTAATATGCTAATACGCTAATATGCTAATATGCTAATATGCTAATATGCTATGCTAATATGCTAATATGCTAATATGCTAATATGCTATGCTAATATGCTAATATGCTAATATACTAATATGCTATGCTAATATGCTAATATGCTAATACGCTAACACGCTATGCTAATATGCTAATATGCTAATATGCTAATATGCTAATACGCTAACACGCTATGCTAATATGGTAATATGCTAATATGCTAATATGCTATACTAATATGCTAATATGCTAATATGCTAATATGCTAATATGCTATGCTAATATGCTAATATGCTAATATGCTAATATGCTATGCTAATATGCTAATATGCTAATATGCTAATATGCTAATATGCTATGCTAATATGCTAATATGCTAATATGCTATGCTAATATGAAATGCTAATATGCTAATACGCTAATATGCTAACTAGCTATGCTAATATGCTATGCTAACATGCTAATATGTTAATATGCTAATATGATAATATGCTAATATGATAATATGCTATGCTAATATGCTAAGCTAATATGCTAATATGCTATGCTATTATGCTAATATGCTAATATGCTAATACGTTAATATGCTATGCTAATATGCTAATATGCTAATATGTTAATATGCTAATATGCTAATATGCTAATATGCTAATATGCTAATGTACTATGCTAATACGCTAATATGCTAACACGCTATGCTAATATGCTAATATGCTAATATGCTAATATGCTAATATGCTAATACGTTAATATGCTAATACGTTAATATGCTAACATGTTATGCTAATATGCTAATATGCTAATATGCTAATATGCTAATATGCTAATATGTTAATATGCTAATACTCTAACACGCTATGCTAATATGCTAATATGCTAATATGCTAATATGCTAACACGCTATGCTAATATGCTAACATGCTAATATGCTAATATGCTATGCTAATATGCTAATATGCTAATATGCTAACACGCTATGCTAATATGCTATGCTAATATGCTAATATGCTAATATGCTAAGCTAATATGCTAATATGCTAATATGCTAATATGCTAATATGCTAATATGCTAATATGCTAATATGCTAATATGCTATGCTAATATGCTAATATGCTAATATGCTATGCTAATATGCTAATATGCTAATACGCTAACACGCTATGCTAATATGCTAATATGCTAATATGTTAATATGCTCTGCTAATATGCTATGCTAATACGCTAACACGTTATGCTAATATGCTAATATGCTAATATGTTAATATGCTAATATGTTAATATGCTAATATGCTAATATGCTAATATGCTAATATGCTATGCTACTATGCTAATATGCTAATATGCTAATATGCTATGTTAATATGCTAATATGCTAATATGCTAATATGCTAATATGCTAATATGCTAATATGCTATGCTAATATGCTAATATGCTAATATGCTAATATGCTATGCTAATATGCTAATATGCTAATATGCTATGCTAATATGCTAATATGCTAATTTGCTAATATGCTATGCTAATATGCTAATATGCTTATATGCTATGTTAATATGCTAATATGCTAATATGCTAATATGCTATGCTAATATGCTAATATGCTAATATGCTAATATGCTATGCTAATATGCTAATATGCTAATATGCTAATATGCTAATACGCTAACACGCTATGCTAATATGCTAATATGCTATGCTAATATGCTAATATACTAATATGCTAATTTGCTAATATGCTAATATGCTATGCTAATATGCTAATATGCTAATATGCTAATATGCTAATATGCTAATATGCTAATACGCTAATATGCTAACACGCTATGCTAATATGCTAATATACTAATATGCTAATATGCTATGCTAATACGCTATGCTAACACGATATGCTAATATGCTAATATGCTAAAATGCTAATACGCTAATACGCTAATATTCTAACACGCTATGCTAATATGCTAATATGCTAATATGCTAATATGCTATGCTAATATGCTAATATGCTAATATGCTATGCTAATATGCTAATATGCTAATATACTATGCTAATATACTATGCTAATATGCTAATATGCTAATATGTTAATATGCTAATATGCTATGCTAATATGCTAATATGCTAATACACTAACACGCTATGCTAATATGTTAATATGCTAATATGCTATGCTAATATGCTAATATGCTAATATGCTATGCTAATATGCTAATATGCTAATATGCTAATATGCTAATACGCTAATATGCTAATATGCTAATATGCTAATATGCTAATACGCTAACACGCTATGCTAATATGCTAATATGCTATGCTAATATGCTAATATACTAATATGCTAATTTGCTAATATGCTAATATGCTATGCTAATATGCTAATATGCTAATATGCTAATATGCTAATATGCTAATATGCTAATACGCTAATATGCTAACACGCTATGCTAATATGCTAATATGCTAATATGCTAATATGCTATGCTAATATGCTAATATGCTAATACGCTAACACGCTATGCTAATATGCTAATATGCTAATATGCTAATATGCTATGCTATGCTAATATGCTAATATGCTAATATGCTAATATGCTAATATGCTAATATGCTAATGTTAATATGCTAATATGCTATGCTAATATGCTAATATGCTAATACGCTAATATGCTAACATGCTATGCTAATATGCTAATATGCTAATATGCTAATATGCTATGCTAATATGCTAATATGCTAATATGCTAATATGCTATGCTAATATGCTAATATGTTAATATGCTAATATGCTATGCTAATATGCTAATATACTAATATGCTAATATGCTATGCTAATACGCTATGCTAACACGATATGCTAATATGCTAATATGCTAAAATGCTAATACGCTAATACGCTAATATGCTAACACGCTATGCTAATATGCTAATATGCTAATATGCTAATATGCTATGCTAATATGCTAATATACTATGCTAATATACTATGCTAATATGCTAATATGCTAATATGTTAATATGCTAATATGCTATGCTAATATGCTAATATGCTAATACACTAACACGCTATGCTAATATGTTAATATGCTAATATGCTATGCTAATATGCTAATATGCTAATATGCTAATATGCTATGCTAATATGCTAATATGCTAATATGCTAATATGCTAATATGCTAATACGCTAATATGCTAACACGCTATGCTAATATGCTAATATGCTAATATGCTAATATGCTAATATACTATGCTAATATGCTAATATGCTAATACGCTAATACGCTATGCTAATATGCTAATATGCTAATACACTAACTCGCTATGCTAATATGCTAATATACTAATATGCTAATATGCTATGCTAATATGCTAATATGCTAATATGCTAATATGCTAATATGCTAATATGCTAATATGCTAATATGCTATGCTAATATGCTAATATGCTAATATGCTAATACGCTAACACGCTATGCTAATATGCTAATATGCTAATATGCTAATATGCTAATATGCTATGCTAATATGCTAATATGTTAATATGCTAATATGCTATGCTAATATGCTAATATGCTAATATGATAATATGCTAATATGCTAATATGCTAATATGCTAATATGCTATGCTAATACGCTAATATGCTAACACGCTATGCTAATATGCTAATATGCTAACACGCTATGCTAATATGCTAACACGCTATGCTAATATGCTAATATGCTAATATGCTAATACGCTAATATGCTAACACGCTATGCTAATATGCTAATATGCTAATATGCTAATATGCTATGCTAATATGCTAATATGCTAATACGCTAACACGCTATGCTAATATGCTATGCTAATATGCTAATATGCTAATATGCTAATATGCTATGCTAATATGCTAATATGCTAATATACTAATATGCTATGCTAATATGCTAATATGCTAATATGCTATGCTAATATGCTAATATGTTAATATGCTAACACGCAATGCTAATATGCTGATATGCTATGCTAATATGCTAATATGCTAATATGCTATGCTAATATGCTAATATGCTAAAATGCTATGCTAATATGCTAATATGCTAATATGCTAATATGCTATGCTAATATGCTAATATGCTAATATGCTAATATGCTAATATGCTAATATGCTAATATGCTAATATGCTAATATGCTATGCTAATATGCTAATATGCTAATATGCTATGCTAATATGCTATGCTAATACGCTAACACGCTATGCTAATATGCTAATATGCTAATATGCTAATATGCTATGCTAATATGCTATGCTAATATGCTATGTTATGTTAATATGCTAATATGCTAATATGCTAATATACTATGCTAATATGCTAATATGTTAATATGCTAATATGCTAATATGCTATGCTAATATGCTAATATGCTAATATGCTAATACGCTAACACGCTATGCTAATATGCTAATATGCTAATATGCTAATATGCTAATATGCTAATATGATATGCTAATATGTTAATATGCTAATATGTTAATATGCTAATATGCTAATATGCTATGCTAATATGCTAATATGCTAATATGCTAATATGCTAATATGCTATGCTAATATGCTAATATGCTAATATGCTAATATGCTAATATGCTAATATGCTAATATGCTATGCTAATATGCTAATATGCTAATATGCTAATATGCTATGTTAATATGCTATGTTAATATGCTAATATGCTATGCTAATATGTTAATATGCTAATATGCTAATATGCTAACATGCTATGCTAATATGTTGTGCTAATATGCTAATATGCTATGCTAATATGCTAATATACTAATATGCTAATATGCTATGCTAATATGCTAATATGCTAATACGCTAACACGCTATGCTAATATGCTAATATGCTAATATGCTAATATGCTAATATGCTAATATGCTAATATGCTATGCTAATATGCTAATATGCTAATATGCTAATATGTTAATATGCTAATATGCTATGCTAATATGCTAATATGATATGCTAATATGCTATGCTAATATGCTAATATGCTAATACGCTATGCTAATATGCTAATATGCTAATATGCTAATATGCTAATATGCTATGCTAATATGCTATGCTAATATGGTAATATGCTAATATGCTAATACGCTAACACGCTATGCTAATATGCTAATATGCTATGCTAATATGCTAATATGCTAATATGCTAATATGCTATGCTAATATGCTAATATGCTAATATGCTAATACGCTAACACGCTAACACGCTATGCTAATATGCTAATATGCTAATATTCTAATATGCTAATATGCTATGCTAATATGCTAATATGATAATATGCTAATATGCTAATATGCTATACTAATATGCTAATACGCTAATACGCTAATACGCTAATACGCTAACACGCTATGCTAATATGCTAATATGCTAATATGCTATGCTAATATGCTAATATGCTAATATGCTAATATGCTATGCTAATATGCTAATATGCTAATATGCTAATATGTTAATACGCTAACACGGTATGCTAATATGCTAATATGCTAATATGCTAATATGCTATGTTAATATGCTAATATACTAATATGCTAATATGCTAATATGCTAATATGCTATGCTAATATGCTAATATGCTAATATGCTAATATGCTAATATGCTAATATGCTAATATGCTAATACGCTAATATGCTAACACGCTATGCTAATATGCTAATATGCTAATATGCTATGCTAATATTCTAATATGCTAATACGCTAACACGCTATGCTAATATGCTAATATGCTATGCTAATATGCTAATATGCTATGCTAATATGCTAATATGTTAATATGCTAATATGATAATATGCTAATATGATAATATGCTATGCTAATATGCTAAGCTAATATGCTAATATGCTATGCTATTATGCTAATATGCTAATATGCTAATACGTTAATATGCTATGCTAATATGCTAATATGCTAATATGTTAATATGCTAATATGCTAATATGCTAATATGCTAATATGCTAATGTACTATGCTAATACGCTAATATGCTAACACGCTATGCTAATATGCTAATATGCTAATATGCTAATATGCTAATATGCTAATACGTTAATATGCTAATACGTTAATATGCTAACATGTTATGCTAATATGCTAATATGCTAATATGCTAATATGCTAATATGTTAATATGCTAATACTCTAACACGCTATGCTAATATGCTAATATGCTAA
The DNA here is from genome assembly GCF_023856365.1 of Brienomyrus brachyistius. Classification (NCBI taxonomy): domain Eukaryota; kingdom Metazoa; phylum Chordata; class Actinopteri; order Osteoglossiformes; family Mormyridae; genus Brienomyrus; species Brienomyrus brachyistius. The sequence continues at coordinate 242,413 of NW_026042407.1, read as the reverse complement.
TATGCTAATATGCTAACACGCTATGCTAATATGCTAACATGCTAATATGCTAATATGCTATGCTAATATGCTAATATGCTAATATGCTAACACGCTATGCTAATATGCTATGCTAATATGCTAATATGCTAATATGCTAAGCTAATATGCTAATATGCTAATATGCTAATATGCTAATATGCTAATATGCTAATATGCTAATATGCTAATATGCTAATATGCTATGCTAATATGCTAATATGCTAATATGCTATGCTAATATGCTAATATGCTAATACGCTAACACGCTATGCTAATATACTATGCTAATATGTTAATATGCTATGCTAATATGCTATGCTAATACGCTAACACGTTATGCTAATATGCTAATATGCTATGTTAATATGCTAATATGTTAATATGCTAATATGCTAATATGCTAATATGCTAATATGCTATGCTAATATGCTAATATGCTAATATGCTAATATGCTATGTTAATATGCTAATATGCTAATATGCTAATATGCTAATATGCTAATATGCTAATATGCTAATATGCTATGCTAATATGCTAATATGCTAATATGCTAATATGCTATGCTAATATGCTAATATGCTAATATGCTAATATGCTATGCTAATATGCTAATATGCTAATTTGCTAATATGCTATGCTAATATGCTAATATGCTTATATGCTATGTTAATATGCTAATATGCTAATATGCTAATATGCTATGCTAATATGCTAATATGCTAATATGCTAATATGCTATGCTAATATGCTAATATGCTAATATGCTAATATGCTAATACGCTAACACGCTATGCTAATATGCTAATATGCTATGCTAATATGCTAATATACTAATATGCTAATTTGCTAATATGCTAATATGCTATGCTAATATGCTAATATGCTAATATGCTAATATGCTAATATGCTAATATGCTAATACGCTAATATGCTAACACGCTATGCTAATATGCTAATATACTAATATGCTAATATGCTATGCTAATACGCTATGCTAACACGATATGCTAATATGCTAATATGCTAAAATGCTAATACGCTAATACGCTAATATTCTAACACGCTATGCTAATATGCTAATATGCTAATATGCTATGCTAATATGCTAATATGCTAATATACTATGCTAATATACTATGCTAATATGCTAATATGCTAATATGTTAATATGCTAATATGCTATGCTAATATGCTAATATGCTAATACACTAACACGCTATGCTAATATGTTAATATGCTAATATGCTATGCTAATATGCTAATATGCTAATATGCTATGCTAATATGCTAATATGCTAATATGCTAATATGCTAATACGCTAATATGCTAATATGCTAATATGCTAATATGCTAATATGCTAATACGCTAACACGCTATGCTAATATGCTAATATGCTATGCTAATATGCTAATATACTAATATGCTAATTTGCTAATATGCTATGCTAATATGTTAATATGCTAATATGCTATGCTAATATGCTAATATGCTAATATGCTAATATGTTAATATGCTATGCTAATATGCTAATATGTTAATATGCTAATATGCTAATATGCTATGCTAATATGCTAATATGCTAATACGCTAACACGCTATGCTAATATGCTAATATGCTAATATGCTAATATGCTATGCTAATATGATATGCTAATATGCTAATATGCTAATACGCTAACACGCTATGCTAATATGCTAATATGCTAATATGCTAATATGCTATGCTTATACGCTAATATGCTAATATGCTAATATGCTATGCTAATATGCTAATATGCTAATATGTTAATATGCTAATATGCTAATGTGTTAATATGCTAATATATTAATATGCTAATATGCTAATATGCTAATATGCTAATAAGCTATGCTAATACGCTAATATGCTAACACGCTATGCTAATATGCTAATATGCTAATATGCTAATATGCTAATACGCTAATATGCTAACACACTATGCTAATATGCTAATATGCTAATATGCTAATATGCTAATATGCTATGCTAATATGCTAATATACTAATATGCTAATACGCTAACACGCTATGCTAATATGCTATGCTAATATGCTATACTAATATGCTAATATGCTAATATGCTAATATGCTATGCTAATATGCTAATACGCTAACACGCTATGCTAATATGCTAATATTCTAATATGCTAATATGCTATGCTAATATGCTAATATGATAATATGATAATATGCTAATATGCTAATATGCTATACTAATATGCTAATATGCTAATACGCTAACACGCTATGCTAATATGCTAATATGCTAATATACTAATATGCTATGCTAATATGCTAATATGCTAATATGCTAATATGCTAATATGCTATGCTAATATGCTAATATGCTAATATGCTAATATGCTAATATGCTAATATGCTATGCTAATATGCTAATATGCTAATATGCTAATACGCTAACACGCTATGCTAATATGCTAATATGCTAATATGCTATGCTAATATGCTAAGATGCTAATATGCTAATATGCTAATATACTATGCTAATATGCTAATATGCTAATATGCTAATATGCTATGCTAATATGCTAATATGCTAATATGCTAATATGCTAATATGCTAATATGCTAATATGTTAATATGCTAATATGCTAATATGCTATGCTAATATGCTAATATGCTAATATGCTAATATGCTAATATGCTATGCTAATATGCTAATATGCTAATATGCTAATATGCTATGCTAATATGCTAATATGTTAATATGCTAATATGCTAATATGCTATGCTAATATGTTAATATGCTAATATGCTATGTTAATATGCTAATATGCTAATATGCTAATATGCAAATATGCTATGCTAATACGCTAATATGCTAACACGCTATGCTAATATGCTAATATGCTAATATGCTAATATGCTAATACGCTAATATGCTAACACGCTATGCTAATATGCTAATATGCTAATATGCTAATATGCTATGCTAATATGCTAATATGCTAATACGCTAACACGCTATGCTAATATGCTATGCTAATATGCTAATATGCTAATATGCTAATATGTTAATATGCTAATACGCTAACAAGCTATGCTAATATGCTATGCTAATATGCTAATATGCTAATATGCTATGTTAATATGCTATGCTAATATGCTAATATGCTAATATGCTAATTTGCTAATATGCTATGCTAATATGCTAATATGCTAATACGCTAACACGCTATGCTAATATGCTAATATGCTAATATGCTAATATGCTATGCTAATATGCTAATATGCTAATATGCTAATATGCTAATATGCTATGCTAATATGAAATGCTAATATGCTAATACGCTAATATGCTAACTAGCTATGCTAATATGCTATGCTAACATGTTAATATGTTAATATGCTAATATGATAATATGCTAATATGATAATATGCTATGCTAATATGCTAATAAGCTAATATGCTAATATGCTATGCTATTATGCTAATATGCTAATATGCTAATACGTTAATATGCTATGCTAATATGCTAATATGCTAATATGGTAATATGTTAATATGCTAATATGCTAATATGCTAATATGCTAATATGCTAATGTACTATGCTAATACGCTAATATGCTAACACGCTATGCTAATATGCTAATATGCTAATATGCTAATATGCTAATACGTTAATATGCTAACATGCTATGCTAATATGCTAATATACTAATATGCTAATATGCTAATATGTTAATATGCTAATACTCTAATATAACACGCTATGCTAATATGCTAATATGCTAATATGCTAATATGCTAATATGCTAATATGCTAATATGCTATGCTAATATGCTAATATGCTAATACGCTAACACGCTATGCTAATATGCTAATATGCTAATATGCTATGCTAATATGCTAATTTGCTATGCTAATATGCTAATATGCTAATATACTATGCTAATATACTATGCTAATATGCTAATATGCTAATATGCTATGCTAATATGCTAATATGCTAATATGCTAATACACTAACACGCTATGCTAATATGTTAATATGCTAATATGCTATGCTAATATGCTAATATGTTAATATGCTAATATGCTATGCTAATATGCTAATATGCTAATATGCTAATATGCTAATATGTTAATACGCTAACATGCTAACACGCTATGCTGATATGCTAATATGCTAATATGCTAATATGCTAATATGCTATGCTAATATGCTAATGTGCTAATACGCTAACACGCTATGCTAATATGCTAATATGCTAATATGCTAATATGCTATGCTAATATGCTAATGTGCTAATACGCTAACACGCTATGCTAATATGCTAATATGCTAATATGCTAATATGCTATGCTAATATGCTAATATGCTAATATGCTAATATGATAATATGCTAATATGCTAATATGCTATGCTAATATGCTAATATGCTAATATGCTAATATGCTAATACGCTAAATCGCTATGCTAATATGCTAATATGCTAATATGCTAATATGCTATGCTAATATGCTAATATGCTAATATGCTAATATGCTAATATGCTATGCTAATATGCTAATATGCTAATATGTTAATATGCTAATATGTTAATATGGTAATACGCTAATATGCTATGCTAATATGCTAATATGCTAATATGCTAATATGCTAATATGCTAATATGTTAATATGCTAATATGCTATGCTAATATGTTAATATGCTAATATGCTAATATGCTAATATGCTATGTTAATACGCTAATATGCTAATATGCTAATATGCTAATATGCTAACATGCTATGCTAATATGCTAATATGCTAATATGCTAATATGCTAATATGCTAATATGCTATGCTAATATGCTAATATGCTAATATGCTAATATGCTAATGTACTATGCTAATACGCTAATATGCTAACACGCTATGCTAATATGCTAATATGCTAATATGCTAATATGCTAATACGTTAATATGCTAACATGCTATGCTAATATGCTAATATGCTAATATGCTAATATGCTAATATGTTAATATGCTAATACTCTATGTTAACACGCTATGCTAATATGCTAATATGCTAATATGCTAATATGCTAATATGCTATGCTAATATGCTAATATGCTAATACGCTAACACGCTATGCTAATATGCTAATATGCTAATATGCTAATATGCTAATATGCTATGCTAATATGCTAATTTGCTATGCTAATATACTAATATGCTAATATGCTAATATGCTAATATGCTAATATGCTAATATACTATGCTAATATACTATGCTAATATACTATGCTAATATGCTAATATGCTAATATGAATTGCTAATATGCTATGCTGATATGCTAATACACTAACACGCTATGCTAATATGTTAATATGCTAATATGCTATGCTAATATGCTAATATGTTAATATGCTAATATGCTATGCTAATATGCTAATATGCTAATATGCTAATATGCTATGCTAATATGCTAATACGCTAACATGCTAACACGCTATGCTAATATGCTAATATGCTAATATGCTAATATGCTAATATGCTATGCTAATATGCTAATATGCTAATACGCTAACACGCTATGCTAATATGCTAATATGCTAATATGCTAATATAATATGCTATGCTAATATGCTAATATGCTAATATAATAATATGCTAATATGCTAATATGCTATGCTAATATGCTAATATGCTAATATGCTAATATGCTAATATGCTAACTCGCTATGCTAATATGCTATGCTAATATGCTAATATGCTATGCTAATATGCTAATATGCTAATATGTTAATATGCTAATATGTTAATATGCTAATACGCTAATATGCTATGCTAATATGCTAATATGCTAATATGCTAATATGCTAATATGCTATGCTAATATGCTAATATGTTAATATGCTAATATGCTATGCTAATATGTTAATATGCTAATATGCTAATATGCTATGTTAATACGCTAATATGCTAATATGCTAATATGCTAATATGCTAACATGCTATGCTAATATGCTAATATGCTAATATGCTAATATGCTAATATGCTAATATGCTATGCTAATATGCTAATATACTAATATGCTAATATGCTAATATGCTAATATGCTAACACGCTATGCTAATATGCTAATATGCTAATATGCTAATATGCTATGTTAATATGCTAATATGCTAATATGCTAATATGTTAATATGCTATGCTAATATGCTAATATGCTAATATGCTAATATGCTAATATGATAATATGCTAATATGCTAATATGCTAATATGCTAATATGCTAATTACGCTAACACACTATGCTAATATGCTAATATGCTATGCTAATATGCTAATATACTAATATGCTAATATGCTAATATACTATGCTAATATGTTAATATGCTAATATGCTAATATGCTAATATGCTAATACGCTATGCTAACACGCTATGCTAATATGCTAATATGCTAATATGCTAATATGCTATCCTAATATGATAATATGCTAATATGCTAATATGCTAATACGCTAACACGCTATGCTAATATGCTAATATGCTAATATGCTAATATGCTAATATGCTAATATGCTATGCTAATATACTAATATGCTAATATGCTAATATGTTATGCTAATTATGCTATGCTAATATGCTAATATGTTAATATGCTAATATGCTATGCTAATATGCTAATATGCTAATATGCTAATACGCTAACACGCTATGCTAATATGCTAATATGCTAATATGCTAATACATTATGCTAATATGCTATGCTAATATGCTAATATGCTAATATGCTAATATGTTAATATGCTATGCTAATATGCTAATATGGTAATATGCTAATATGCTTATACGCTAACACGCTATGCTATGCTAATATGCTAATATGCTATGCTATGCTAATATGCTAATATGCTAAGTATGCTAATATGCTAATATGCTATGCTAATATGCTAATATGCTAATATGCTAATACGCTAACACGCTATGCTAATATGCTAATATACTAATATGCTAATATGCTATGCTAATATGCTAATATGCTAATATACTAATATGCTAATATGCTAATATGCTATGCTAATATGCTATGTTAATATGCTAATCTGCTAATATGCTAATATGCTAATATGCTATGCTAATATGCTAATATGCCTAATATATTAATATGCTATGCTAATATGCTAATACGCTAACACGCTATGCTAATATGCTGATATGCTAATATGCTAATATGCTTATATGCTATGCTAATATGCTAATATGCTAATATGCTAATATGCTAATATGCTAATTTATTAATATGCTATGCTAATATGCTAATATGCTAATATGCTAATATGCTAGGCTAATATGCTAATATGCTAATATGCTATGCTAATATGCTAATATGCTAATATGCTAATATGTTAATACGCTAACACGGTATGCTAATATGCTAATATGCTAATATGCTAATATGCTATGTTAATATGCTATATGCTAATATGCTAATATGCTAATATGCTAATATGCTATGCTAATATGCTAATATGCTAATATGCTAATATGCTAATATGCTAATATGCTAATATGCTAATACGCTAATATGCTAACACGCTATGCTAATATGCTAATATGCTAATATGCTATGCTAATATGCTAATATGCTAATACGCTAACACGCTCTAATGCTAATATGCTAATGTAATATGCTAATATGCTAATATGCTAATATGCTAAGGTAAATGCCTATGCTAATATGCTAATATGCTTACGCTAAGCTATGCTAATATGGCAATATGCTAATTATGCTAATATGCTATGCTAATATGCTAATATGCTAATATGCTAATAGCTATCAGCTATGCTAATATGCTAATATGCTAATATGCTATGCTAATATGCTAATATGCTAATATGCTAATGCTATGCTAATATGCTAACTATGCTAATATGCTAATATGCTAATATGCTATGCTAATATGCTAATATGCTAATATGCTATTATGCTATGCTAATATGCTAATATGCTAATATGCTAATATGCTATATGCTATGCTAATATGCTAATATTGCTAATGTTATGCTAATATGCTAATATGCTATGCTAATATGCTAATATGCTAATACGCTAACACGCTATGCTAATATGCTAATATGCTAATATGCTATGCTAATATGATATGCTAATATGCTAATATGCTAAAATGCTAATATGCTAATACGCTAACACGCTATGCTAATATGCTAATATGCTAATATGCTAATATGCTATGCTTATACGCTAATATGCTAATATGCTAATATGCTAATATGCTATGCTAATATGCTAATATGCTAATATGTTAATATGCTAATATGCTAATGTGTTAATTTGCTAATATATTAATATGCTAATATGCTAATATGCTAATATGCTATGCTAATACGCTAATATGCTAACACGCTATGCTAATATGCTAATATGCTAATATGCTAATACGCTAATATGCTAACACACTATGCTAATATGCTAATATGCTATATGCTAATATGCTAATATGCTATGCTAATATGCTATGCTAATATGCTAATATGCTAATATGCTAATACGCTAACACGCTATGCTAATATGCTAATATGCTATGCTAATATGCTATGCTAATATGCTAATATGCTAATATGCTATATGCTATGCTAATATGCTAATATGCTAATATGCTAATACGCTAACACGCTATGCTAATATGCTAATATGCTAATATTCTAATATGCTAATATGCTATGCTAATATGCTAATATGATAATATGCTAATATGCTAATATGCTATACTAATATGCTAATACGCTAATACGCTAATACGCTAACACGCTATGCTAATATGCTAATATGCTAATATGCTATGCTAATATGCTAATATGCTAATATGCTATGCTAATATGCTAATATGCTAATATGCTAATAATGTTAATACGCTAACACGGTATGCTAATATGCTAATATGCTAATATGCTAATATGCTATGTTAATATGCTAATATACTAATATGCTAATATGCTAATATGCTAATATGCTATGCTAATATGCTAATATGCTAATATGCTAATATGCTAATATGCTAATATGCTAATATGCTAATATGCTAATACGCTAATATGCTAACACGCTATGCTAATATGCTAATATGCTAATATGCTATGCTAATATGCTAATATGCTAATACGCTAACACGCTATGCTAATATGCTAATATGCTATGCTAATATGCTAATATGCTATGCTAATATGCTAATATGCTAATATGCTAATATGCTAATATGCTAATATGTTAATATGCTAATATGCTATGCTAATATGCTAATATGCTAATACGCTAATATGCTAACATGCTATGCTAATATGCTAATATGCTAATATGCTAATATGCTATGCTAATATGCTAATATGCTAATATGCTAATACACTAACACGCTATGCTAATATGCTAATATGCTAATATGCTAATATGCTATGCTAATATGCTAATATGCTAATATGCTAATATGCTAATATGCTATGCTAATATGCTAATATGCTAATATGTTAATATGCTATGCTAATATGCTAATATGTTAATATGCTAATATGCTAATATGCTATGCTAATATGCTAATATGCTAATACGCTAACACGCTATGCTAATATGCTAATATGCTAATATGCTAATATGCTATGCTAATATGATATGCTAATATGCTAATATGCTAATACGCTAACACGCTATGCTAATATGCTAATATGCTAATATGCTAATATGCTATGCTTATACGCTAATATGCTAATATGCTAATATGCTATGCTAATATGCTAATATGCTAATATGTTAATATGCTAATATGCTAATGTGTTAATATGCTAATATATTAATATGCTAATATGCTAATATGCTAATATGCTAATATGCTATGCTAATACGCTAATATGCTAACACGCTATGCTAATATGCTAATATGCTAATATGCTAATATGCTAATACGCTAATATGCTAACACACTATGCTAATATGCTAATATGCTAATATGCTAATATGCTAATATGCTATGCTAATATGCGAATATACTAATATGCTAATACGCTAACACGCTATGCTAATATGCTATGCTAATATGCTATGCTAATATGCTAATATGCTAATATGCTAATATGCTATGCTAATATGCTAATACGCTAACACGCTATGCTAATATGCTAATATTCTAATATGCTAATATGCTATGCTAATATGCTAATATGATAATATGATAATATGCTAATATGCTAATATGCTATACTAATATGCTAATATGCTAATACGCTAACACGCTATGCTAATATGCTAATATGCTAATATACTAATATGCTATGCTAATATGCTAATATGCTAATATGCTAATATGCTAATATGCTATGCTAATATGCTAATATGCTAATATGCTAATATGCTAATATGCTAATATGCTAATATGCTAATATGCTAATATGCTATGCTAATATGCTAATATGCTAATACGCTAACACGCTATGCTAATATGCTAATATGCTAATATGCTATGCTAATATGCTAAGATGCTAATATGCTAATATGCTAATATACTATGCTAATATGCTAATATGCTAATATGCTAATATGCTATGCTAATATGCTAATATGCTAATATGCTAATATGCTATGCTAATATGCTAATATGCTAATATGCTATGCTAATATGCTAATATGCTAATATGCTAATATGCTAATATGCTAATATGCTATGCTAATATGCTAATATGCTAATATGCTAATATGCTATGCTAATATGCTAATATGTTAATATGCTAATATGCTAATATGCTATGCTAATATGTTAATATGCTAATATGCTATGTTAATATGCTAATATGCTAATATGCTAATATGCAAATATGCTATGCTAATACGCTAATATGCTAACACGCTATGCTAATATGCTAATATGCTAATATGCTAATATGCTAATATGCTAATACGCTAATATGCTAACACGCTATGCTAATATGCTAATATGCTAATATGCTAATATGCTATGCTAATATGCTAATATGCTAATACGCTAACACGCTATGCTAATATGCTATGCTAATATGCTAATATGCTAATATGCTAATATGTTAATATGCTAATACGCTAACACGCTATGCTAATATGCTATGCTAATATGCTAATATGCTAATATGCTAATATGTTAATATGCTATGCTAATATGCTATGCTAATATGCTAATATGTTAATATGCTAATTTGCTAATATGCTATGCTAATATGCTAATATGCTAATACGCTAACACGCTATGCTAATATGCTAATATGCTAATATGCTATGCTAATATGCTAATATGCTAATACGCTAATATGCTAACACGCTATGCTAATATGCTAATATGCTAATATGCTAATATGCTAATATGCTAATATGCTATGCTAATTTGCTAATATGCTAATATGCTAATATGCTAATATGCTAATATGCTAACACGCTATGCTAATATGCTAATATGCTAATATGCTATGCTAATATGCTAATATGCTAATATGCTAATATGCTATGCTAATATGCTATGCTAATATGCTAATATGCTAATATGCTATGCTAATATGCTAATATGCTATGCTAATATGCTAATATGCTAATATGCTAATACGCTAATATGCTAATATACTAATATGCTAATATACTATGCTAATATGCTATGTTATGCTAATATGCTATGTTAATATGCTAATATGTTAATATGCTAATATTCTAATATGCTAATATTCTAATATGCTAATATGCTATGCTAATATGCTAATTTGCTAATATGCTAACACGCTATGCTAATATGCTAATATGCTAATATGCTAATATGCTAATATGCTATGTTAATATGCTAATATGCTAATATGCTAATATGTTAATATGCTATGCTAATATGCTAATATGCTAATATGCTAATATGCTAATATGATAATATGCTAATATGCTAATATGCTAATATGCTAATATGCTAATACGCTAACACGCTATGCTAATATGCTAATATGCTATGCTAATATGCTAATATACTAATATGCTAATATGCTAATATACTATGCTAATATGTTAATATGCTAATATGCTAATATGCTAATATGCTAATATGTTAATATGCTAATATGCTAATATGCTATGCTAATATGTTAATATGTTAATATGCTATGTTAATATGCTAATATGCTAATATGCTAATATGCAAATATGCTATGCTAATACGCTAATATGCTAACACGCTATGCTAATATGCTAATATGCTAATATGCTAATATGCTAATATGCTAATACGCTAATATGCTAACACGCTATGCTAATATGCTAATATGCTAATATGCTATGCTAATATGCTAATATGCTAATACGCTAACACGCTATGCTAATATGCTATGCTAATATGCTAATATGCTAATATGCTATGTTAATATGCTATGCTAATATGCTAATATGCTAATATGCTAATTTGCTAATATGCTATGCTAATATGCTAATATGCTAATACGCTAACACGCTATGCTAATATGCTAATATGCTAATATGCTAATATGCTATGCTAATATGCTAATATGCTAATATGCTATGCTAATATGAAATGCTAATATGCTAATACGCTAATATGCTAACTAGCTATGCTAATATGCTATGCTAACATGCTAATATGTTAATATGCTAATATGATAATATGCTAATATGATAATATGCTATGCTAATATGCTAATAAGCTAATATGCTAATATGCTATGCTATTATGCTAATATGCTAATATGCTAATACGTTAATATGCTATGCTAATATGCTAATATGCTAATATGCTAATATGTTAATATGCTAATATGCTAATATGCTAATATGCTAATATGCTAATGTACTATGCTAATACGCTAATATGCTAACACGCTATGCTAATATGCTAATATGCTAATATGCTAATATGCTAATACGTTAATATGCTAACATGCTATGCTAATATGCTAATATACTAATATGCTAATATGCTAATATGTTAATATGCTAATACTCTAATATAACACGCTATGCTAATATGCTAATATGCTAATATGCTAATATGCTAATATGCTAATATGCTATGCTAATATGCTAATATGCTAATACGCTAACACGCTATGCTAATATGCTAATATGCTAATATGCTATGCTAATATGCTAATTTGCTATGCTAATATGCTAATATGCTAATATGCTAATATACTATGCTAATATACTATGCTAATATACTATGCTAATATGCTAATATGCTAATATGCTATGCTAATATGCTAATATGCTAATATGCTAATACACTAACACGCTATGCTAATATGTTAATATGCTAATATGCTATGCTAATATGCTAATATGTTAATATGCTAATATGCTATGCTAATATGCTAATATGCTAATATGCTAATATGCTAATATGTTAATACGCTAACATGCTAACACGCTATGCTGATATGCTAATATGCTAATATGCTAATATGCTAATATGCTATGCTAATATGCTAATGTGCTAATACGCTAACACGCTATGCTAATATGCTAATATGCTAATATGCTAATATGCTATGCTAATATGCTAATATGCTAATATGCTAATATGCTAATATGATAATATGCTAATATGCTAATATGCTATGCTAATATGCTAATATGCTAATATGCTAATATGCTAATACGCTAACTCGCTATGCTAATATGCTAATATGCTAATTTGCTAATATGCTATGCTAATATGCTAATATGCTAATATGCTAATATGCTAATATGCTATGCTAATATGCTAATATGCTAATATGTTAATATGCTAATATGTTAATATGGTAATACGCTAATATGCTATGCTAATATGCTAATATGCTAATATGCTAATATGCTAATATGCTAATATGTTAATATGCTAATATGCTATGCTAATATGTTAATATGCTAATATGCTAATATGCTATGTTAATACGCTAATATGCTAATATGCTAATATGCTAATATGCTAACATGCTATGCTAATATGCTAATATGCTAATATGCTAATATGCTAATATGCTAATATGCTATGCTAATATGCTAATATACTAATATGCTAATATGCTAATGTACTATGCTAATACGCTAATATGCTAACACGCTATGCTAATATGCTAATATGCTAATATGCTAATACGTTAATATGCTAACATGCTATGCTAATATGCTAATATGCTAATATGCTAATATGCTAATATGTTAATATGCTAATATGCTAATATGCTATGCTAATATGCTAATATGCTAATACGCTAACACGCTATGCTAATATGCTAATATGCTAATATGCTATGCTAATATGCTAATTTGCTATGCTAATATGCTAATATGCTAATACGCTAACACGCTATGCTAATATGCTAATATGCTAATATGCTATGCTAATATGCTAATTTGCTATGCTAATATGCTAATATGCTAATATGCTAATATACTATGCTAATATACTATGCTAATATACTATGCTAATATGCTAATATGCTAATATGAATTGCTAATATGCTAATATGCTGATATGCTAATACACTAACACGCTATGCTAATATGTTAATATGCTAATATGCTATGCTAATATGCTAATATGTTAATATGCTAATATGCTATGCTAATATGCTAATATGCTAATATGCTAATATGCTAATATGCTAATATGCTATGCTAATATGCTAATACGCTAACACGCTATGCTAATATGCTAATATGCTATGCTAATATGCTAATATACTAATATGCTAATATGCTAATATACTATGCTAATATGTTAATATGCTAATATGCTAATATGCTAATATGTTAATATGCTAATATGCTAATATGCTATGCTAATATGTTAATATGTTAATATGCTATGTTAATATGCTAATATGCTAATATGCTAATATGCAAATATGCTATGCTAATACGCTAATATGCTAACACGCTATGCTAATATGCTAATATGCTAATATGCTAATATGCTAATACGCTAATATGCTAACACGCTATGCTAATATGCTAATATGCTAATATGCTATGCTAATATGCTAATATGCTAATACGCTAACACGCTATGCTAATATGCTATGCTAATATGCTAATATGCTAATATGCTATGTTAATATGCTATGCTAATATGCTAATATGCTAATATGCTAATTTGCTAATATGCTATGCTAATATGCTAATATGCTAATACGCTAACACGCTATGCTAATATGCTAATATGCTAATATGCTAATATGCTATGCTAATATGCTAATATGCTAATATGCTATGCTAATATGAAATGCTAATATGCTAATACGCTAATATGCTAACTAGCTATGCTAATATGCTATGCTAACATGCTAATATGTTAATATGCTAATATGATAATATGCTAATATGATAATATGCTATGCTAATATGCTAATAAGCTAATATGCTAATATGCTATGCTATTATGCTAATATGCTAATATGCTAATACGTTAATATGCTATGCTAATATGCTAATATGCTAATATGCTAATATGTTAATATGCTAATATGCTAATATGCTAATATGCTAATATGCTAATGTACTATGCTAATACGCTAATATGCTAACACGCTATGCTAATATGCTAATATGCTAATATGCTAATATGCTAATACGTTATGCTAACATGCTATGCTAATATGCTAATATACTAATATGCTAATATGCTAATATGTTAATATGCTAATACTCTAATATAACACGCTATGCTAATATGCTAATATGCTAATATGCTAATATGCTAATATGCTAATATGCTATGCTAATATGCTAATATGCTAATACGCTAACACGCTATGCTAATATGCTAATATGCTAATATGCTATGCTAATATGCTAATTTGCTATGCTAATATGCTAATATGCTAATATGCTAATATACTATGCTAATATACTATGCTAATATACTATGCTAATATGCTAATATGCTAATATGCTATGCTAATATGCTAATATGCTAATATGCTAATACACTAACACGCTATGCTAATATGTTAATATGCTAATATGCTATGCTAATATGCTAATATGTTAATATGCTAATATGCTATGCTAATATGCTAATATGCTAATATGCTAATATGCTAATATGTTAATACGCTAACATGCTAACACGCTATGCTGATATGCTAATATGCTAATATGCTAATATGCTAATATGCTATGCTAATATGCTAATGTGCTAATACGCTAACACGCTATGCTAATATGCTAATATGCTAATATGCTAATATGCTATGCTAATATGCTAATATGCTAATATGCTAATATGATAATATGCTAATATGCTAATATGCTATGCTAATATGCTAATATGCTAATATGCTAATATGCTAATACGCTAACTCGCTATGCTAATATGCTAATATGCTAATTTGCTAATATGCTATGCTAATATGCTAATATGCTAATATGCTAATATGCTAATATGCTATGCTAATATGCTAATATGCTAATATGTTAATATGCTAATATGTTAATATGGTAATACGCTAATATGCTATGCTAATATGCTAATATGCTAATATGCTAATATGCTAATATGCTAATATGTTAATATGCTAATATGCTATGCTAATATGTTAATATGCTAATATGCTAATATGCTATGTTAATACGCTAATATGCTAATATGCTAATATGCTAATATGCTAACATGCTATGCTAATATGCTAATATGCTAATATGCTAATATGCTAATATGCTAATATGCTATGCTAATATGCTAATATACTAATATGCTAATATGCTAATGTACTATGCTAATACGCTAATATGCTAACACGCTATGCTAATATGCTAATATGCTAATATGCTAATATGCTAATACGTTAATATGCTAACATGCTATGCTAATATGCTAATATGCTAATATGCTAATATGCTAATATGTTAATATGCTAATATGCTAATATGCTATGCTAATATGCTAATATGCTAATACGCTAACACGCTATGCTAATATGCTAATATGCTAATATGCTATGCTAATATGCTAATTTGCTATGCTAATATGCTAATATGCTAATACGCTAACACGCTATGCTAATATGCTAATATGCTAATATGCTATGCTAATATGCTAATTTGCTATGCTAATATGCTAATATGCTAATATGCTAATATACTATGCTAATATACTATGCTAATATACTATGCTAATATGCTAATATGCTAATATGAATTGCTAATATGCTAATATGCTGATATGCTAATACACTAACACGCTATGCTAATATGTTAATATGCTAATATGCTATGCTAATATGCTAATATGTTAATATGCTAATATGCTATGCTAATATGCTAATATGCTAATATGCTAATATGCTAATATGCTAATATGCTATGCTAATATGCTAATACGCTAACATGCTAACACGCTATGCTAATATGCTAATATGCTAATATGCTAATATGCTATGCTAATATGCTAATATGCTAATACGCTAACACGCTATGCTAATATGCTAATATGCTAATATGCTAATATGATAATATGCTATGCTAATATGCTAATATGCTAATATAATAATATGCTAATATGCTAATATGCTATGCTAATATGCTAATATGCTAATATGCTAATATGCTAATATGCTAACTCGCTATGCTAATATGCTATGCTAATATGCTAATATGCTATGCTAATATGCTAATATGCTAATATGTTAATATGCTAATATGTTAATATGCTAATACGCTAATATGCTATGCTAATATGCTAATATGCTAATATGCTAATATGCTATGCTAATATGCTAATATGTTAATATGCTAATATGCTATGCTAATATGTTAATATGCTAATATGCTAATATGCTATGTTAATACGCTAATATGCTAATATGCTAATATGCTAATATGCTAACATGCTATGCTAATATGCTAATATGCTAATATGCTAATATGCTAATATGCTAATATGCTATGCTAATATGCTAATATACTAATATGCTAATATGCTATGCTAATATGCTATGCTAATATGCTATGCTAATACGCTAACACGCTATGCTAATATGCTAATATGCTAATATGCTAATATGCTAATATGCTATGCTAATATGCTAATATGCTATGTTAATATGCTAATATGCTATGCTAATATGCTAATATGCTAATATACTAATATGCTAATATGCTATGTTAATATGCTAATATGCTATGATAATATGCTAATATGCTAATATGCTAATATGCTAATATGATATGCTAATATGCTATGCTAATATGCTATGCTAATACGCTAACACGCTATGCTAATATGCTAATATGCTATGCTAATATGCTAATATGCTAATATGCTAATATGCTATGCTAATATGCTAATACGCTATCACGCTATGCTAATATGCTAATATGCTAATATGCTAATATGCTAATATGTAAATACGCTAACATGCTAATATGCTATGCTGATATGCTAATATGCTAATATGCTAATATGCTATGCTAATATGCTAATGTGCTAATACGCTAACACGCTATGCTAATATGCTAATATGCTAATATGCTAATATGCTATGCTAATATGCTAATATGCTAATATGATAATATGCTAATATGCTAATATGCTATGCTAATATGCTAATATGCTAATATGCTAATATACTAATACGCTAACTCGCTATGCTAATATGCTAATATGCTAATATGCTAATATGCTAATATGCTATGTTAATATGCTAATATGCTAATATGCTAATATGCTAATATGCTAATATGCTAATATGCTATGCTAATATGCTAATATGCTAATATGTTAATATGCTAATATGTTAATATGCTAATACGCTAATATGCTATGCTAATATGCTAATATGCTAATATGCTAATATGCTAATATGCTAATATGCTAATATGCTAATATGTTAATATGCTAATATGCTATGCTAATATGTTAATATGCTAATATGCTAATATGCTATGTTAATACGCTAATTTGCTAATATGCTAATATGCTAATATGCTAACATGCTATGCTAATATGCTAATATGCTAATATGCTAATATGCTAATATGCTAATATGCTAATATGCTAATATGCTAATATGCTATGCTAATATGCTAATATACTAATATGCTAATATGCTAATGTACTATGCTAATACGCTAATATGCTAACACGCTATGCTAATATGCTAATATGCTAATATGCTAATACGTTAATATGCTAACATGCTATGCTAATATGCTAATATGCTAATATGCTAATATGCTAATATGTTAATATGCTAATACTCTATGTTAACACGCTATGCTAATATGCTAATATGCTAATATGCTAATATGCTAATATGCTATGCTAATATGCTAATATGCTAATACGCTAACACGCTATGCTAATATGCTAATATGCTAATATGCTATGCTAATATGCTAATTTGCTATGCTAATATACTAATATGCTAATATGCTAATATGCTAGTATACTATGCTAATATACTATGCTAATATACTATGCTAATATGCTAATATGCTAATATGCTATGCTAATATGCTAATATGCTGATATGCTAATACACTAACACGCTATGCTAATATGTTAATATACTAATATGCTATGCTAATATGCTAATATGTTAATATGCTAATATGCTATGCTAATATGCTAATATGCTAATATGCTAATATGCTATGCTAATATGCTAATACGCTAACATGCTAACACGCTATGCTAATATGCTAATATGCTAATGTGCTAATATGCTAATATGCTATGCTAATATGCTAATATGCTAATACGCTAACAAGCTATGCTAATATGCTAATATGCTAATATGCTAATATGATATGCTATGCTAATATGCTAATATGCTAATATAATAATATGCTAATATGCTAATATGCTATGCTAATATGCTAATATGCTAATATGCTAATATGCTAATACGCTAACTCGCTATGCTAATATGCTATGCTAATATGCTAATATGCTATGCTAATATGCTAATATGCTAATATGTTAATATGCTAATATGTTAATATGCTAATACGCTAATATGCTATGCTAATATGCTAATATGCTAATATGCTAATATGCTATGCTAATATGCTAATATGTTAATATGCTAATATGCTATGCTAATATGTTAATATGCTAATATGCTAATATGCTATGTTAATACGCTAATATGCTAATATGCTAATATGCTAATATGCTAACATGCTATGCTAATATGCTAATATGCTAATATGCTAATATGCTAATATGCTAATATGCTATGCTAATATGCTAATATGCTATGCTAATATGCTATGCTAATATGCTATGCTAATACGCTAACACGCTATGCTAATATGCTAATATGCTAATATGCTAATATGCTATGCTAATATGCTAATATGCTATGTTAATATGCTAATATGCTATGCTAATATGCTAATATGCTAATATGCTAATATGCTAATATGCTATGTTAATATGCTAATATGCTATGCTAATATGCTAATATGCTAATATGCTAATATGCTAATATGATATGCTAATATGCTATGCTAATATGCTATGCTAATACGCTAACACGCTATGCTAATATGCTAATATGCTAATATGCTATGCTAATATGCTAATATGCTAATATGCTATGCTAATATGCTAATACGCTATCACGCTATGCTAATATGCTAATATGCTAATATGCTATGCTAATATGCTAATATGCTAATATGCTATGCTAATATGCTTATATGCTAATATGCTAATATGCTATGCTAATATGCTAATATGCTAATACGCTAATATGCTAATATGCTATGCTAATATGCTAATATGCTAATACGCTAACACGCTATGCTAATATGCTAATATGCTAATATGCTAATATGCTATGCTAATATGCTATGCTAATATGCTATGCTAATACGCTAACACGCTATGCTAATATGCTAATATGCTATTATGTTAATATGCTAATATGCTAATATGCTAATATGCTATGCTAATATGCTAATATGCTAATATGCTATGTTAATATGCTAATATGCTAATATGCTAATATGCTAATATGCTATGCTAATATGCTAATATGCTAATATGTTAATACGCTAACACGCTATGCTAATATGCTAATATGCTATGCTAATATGCTAATATACTAATATGCTAATTTGCTAATATGCTAATATGCTATGCTAATATGCTAATATGCTAATATGCTAATATGCTAATACGCTAATATGCTAACACGCTATGCTAATATGCTAATATGCTAATATGCTAATATGCTATGCTAATATGCTAATATGCTAATACGCTAACATGCTATGCTAATATGCTAATATGCTAATATGCTATGCTAATATGCTAATATGCTAATATGCTAATATGCTAATGTTAATATGCTAATATGCTATGCAAATATGCTAATATACTAATACGCTAATATGCTAACATGCTATGCTAATATGCTAATATGCTAATATGCTAATATGCTATGCTAATATGCTAATATGCTAATATGCTAATATGCTATGCTAATATGCTAATATGTTAATATGCTAATATGCTATGCAAATATGCTAATATACTAATATGCTAATATGCTATGCTAATACGTTATGCTAACACGATATGCTAATATGCTAATACGCTAATACGCTAATATGCTAACACGCTATGCTAATATGCTAATATGCTAATATGCTAATATGCTAATACGCTAATATGCTAACACGCTATGCTAATATGCTAATATGCTATGCTAATATGCTAATATGCTAATACGCTAACACGCTATGCTAATATGCTATACTAATATGCTAATATGCTATGCTAATATGCTATGTTAATATGCTAATATGCTAATATGCTAATATGCTATGCTAATATGCTAATATGTTAATATGCTAATATGCTATGCTAATATGCTAATACGTTAATACGCTAACACGCTATGCTAATATGCTAATATGCTAATATGCTAATATGCTATGCTAATATGCTAATATGCTAATATGTTAATATGCTAATATGCTATGCTAATATGCTAATATGCTAATATGCTAATATGATATGCTAATATGCTATGCTAATATGCTAATATGCTAATACGCTAACACGCTATGCTAATATGCTAATATGCTATGCTAATATGCTAATATGCTAATATGCTATGCTAATATGCTAATACGCTAACACGCTATGCTAATATGCTAATATGTTAATATGCTAATATGCTATGCTAATATGCTAATATGCTAATATGCTAATATGCTATGCTAATATGCTAATATGCTAATATGCTAATATGCTAATATGTTAATAAGCTAATATGCTAATATGCTAATATGCTAATATGCTATGCTAATTTGCTAATATGCTAATATGCTAATACGCTAATATGCTAACACGCTATGCTAATATGCTAATATGCTAATATGCTAATATGCTATGCGAATATGCTAATATGCTAATATGCTAATATGCTAACACGCTATGCTAATATGCTAATATGCTAATATGCTAATATGCTATGCTAATATGCTATGCTAATATGCTAATATGCTAACACGCTATGCTAATATGCTAATATGCTAACACGCTATGCTAATATGCTAATGTGCTAATATGCTAATATGCTAATATGCTATGCTAATATGCTAATATGTTAATATGCTAATATGCTAATATGCTATGCTAATATGCTAATATGCTAATATGCTAATATGCTAATATGCTAATATGCTATGTTAATATGCTAATATGCTATGCTAATATGTTAATATGCTAATATGCTAATATGCTAACATGCTATGCTAATATGTTGTGCTAATATGCTAATATGCTATGCTAATATGCTAATATACTAATATGCTAATATGCTATGCTAATATGCTAATATGCTAATACGCTAACACGCTATGCTAATATGCTAATATGCTAATATGCTAATATGCTAATATGCTAATATGCTAATATGCTATGCTAATATGCTAATATGCTAATATGCTAATATGTTAATATGCTAATATGCTATGCTAATATGCTAATATGATATGCTAATATGCTATGCTAATATGCTAATATGCTAATACGCTAACACGCTATGCTAATATGCTAATATGCTATGCTAATATGCTAATATGCTATGCTAATATGCTAATATGCTAATACGCTAACACGCTATGCTAATATGCTAATATGCTAATATGCTAATATGCTATACTAATATGCTAATATGCTAATATGCTATGCTAATATACTAATATGCTAATATGCTATGCTAATATGCTAATATGCTAATATGCTAATATGCTAATATGCTAATATGCTAATATGCTATGTTAATATGCTAAATATGGTAATATGCTAATATGCTATGCTAATATGCTAATATGCTAATACGCTAACACGCTATGCTAATATGCTAATATGCTAATATGCTATGCTAATATGCTAATATGCTAATATGCTATGCTAATATACTAATATGCTAATATGCTAATATGCTATGCTAATATGCTAATATGCTAATATGCTTATATGCTAATATGCTATGCTAATATGCTAATATGCTAATACGCTAACACGCTATGCTAATATGATAATATGCTAATATGCTAATATGCTATGCTAATATGCTAATATGCTAATATGCTAATATGCTATGCTAATATGCTATGCTAATATGCTATACTAATATGCCGCTATGCTAATATGCTAATATGCTAATATGCTAATATGCTAATACGCTAATATGCTAACACGCTATGCTAATATGCTAATATGCTAATATACTAATATGCTATGCTAATATGCTAATATGCTAATACGCTAACACGCTATGCTAATATGCTATGCTAATATGCTAATATGCTAATATGCTAATATGCTAATATGCTAATATGCTATGCTAATATGCTAATATGCTAATATGCTAATATGCTATGCTAATATGCTAATATGCTAATATGCTAATATGCTAATATGCTAATATGCTGTGCTAATATGCTAATATGCTAATACGCTAACACGCTATGCTAATATGCTAATATGCTAATATGCTAATATGCTAATATGCTAATATGCTATGCTAATATGCTATGCTAATATGCTAATATGTTAATATGCTAATATGCTATGCTAATATGCTAATATGCTAATATGCTATGCTAATATGCTAATATGCTAATATGCTAATATGCTAATATGCTATGCTAATATGCTAATATGCTAATATGCTATGCTATGCTAATATGATAATATGCTAATATGCTAATATGCTAATATGCTAATATGCTATGCTAATATGCTAATATGCTAATATGCTAATATGCTAATATGCTATGCTAATATGCTAATATGCTAATACGCTAATATGCTAATATGCTAATATGCTAATATACAAATATGCTAATATGCTAATATGCTATGCTAATATGCTAATATGTTAATATGCTAATATGCTATGCTAATATGCTAATATGCTAATATGCTAATATGCTAATATGCTAATATGCTGATACGCTATGCTAGCACGCTATGCTAATATGCTAATATGCTAATATGCTAATATGCTATGCAAATATGCTAATAGTGCTAATATGCTAATACGCTAACACGCTATGCTATGCTAATATGCTAATATGCTAATATGCTAATATGCTATGCTAATATGCTAATATGCTAATATGCTAATATGCTATGCTAATATGCTAATATGCTAATACGCTAACACGCTATGCTAATATGCTAATATGCTAATATGCTATGCTAATATGCTAATATGCTAATATGCTAATATGCTATGCTAATATGCTAATATGCTAATCTGCTAATATGCTAATATGCTAATATGCTAATATGCTATGCTAATATGCTAATATGCTAATATGCTAATATGCTAATATGCTAATCTGCTAATATGCTAATATGCTAATATGCTAATATGCTAATATGCTTATATGCTATGCTAATATGCTAATATGCTAATTTGCTAATATGCTATGCTAATATGCTAATATGCTAATATGCTTATATGCTATGTTAATATGCTAATATGCTAATATGCTATGCTAATATGCTAATATGCTAATATGCTAATATGCTAATATGCTAATATGCTAATACGCTAATATGCTAACATGCTATGCTAATATGCTAATATGCTAATATGCTAATATGCTAATATGCTATGCTAATATGCTAATATGCTAATATGCTAATACGCTAACACGCTATGCTAATATGCTAATATGCTAATATGCTAATATGCTATGCTAATATGCTAATATGCTAATATGCTAATATGCTATGCTAATATGCTAATATGCTAATATGTTAATATGCTATGCTAATATGCTAATATGTTAATATGCTAATATGCTAATATGCTATGCTAATATGCTAATATGCTAATATGCTAATACGCTAACACGCTATGCTAATATGCTAATATGCTAATATGCTAATATGCTATGCTAATATGATATGCTAATATGCTAATATGCTAATACGCTAACACGCTATGCTAATATGCTAATATGCTAATATGCTAATATGCTATGCTTATACGCTAATATGCTAATATGCTAATATGCTAATATGCTAATATGCTAATATGCTATGCTAATATGCTAATATGCTAATATGTTAATATGCTAATATGCTAATGTGTTAATATGCTAATATATTAATATGCTAATATGCTAATATGCTAATATGCTAATATGCTATGCTAATACGCTAATATGCTAACACGCTATGCTAATATGCTATGCTAATATGCTAATATGCTAATATGCTAATACGCTAATATGCTAACACACTATGCTAATATGCTAATATGCTAATATGCTAATATGCTATGCTAATATGCTAATATACTAATATGCTAATACGCTAACACGCTATGCTAATATGCTAATATGCTATGCTAATATGCTAATATACTAATATGCTAATATGCTATGCTAATATGCTATGCTAATATGCTATGCTAATATGCTAATACGCTAACACGCTATGCTAATATGCTATGCTAATATTCTAATATGCTAATATGCTATGCTAATATGCTAATATGATAATATGCTAATATGCTAATATGCTATACTAATATGCTAATATGCTAATACGCTAACACGCTATGCTAATATGCTAATATGCTAATATGCTAATATGCTATGCTAATATGCTAATATGCTAATATGCTAATATGCTAATATGCTATGCTAATATGCTAATATGCTAATATGCTAATATGCTATGCTAATATGCTAATATGCTAATATGCTAATACGCTAACACGCTATGCTAATATGCTAATATGCTAATATGCTATGCTAATATGCTAAGATGTTAATATGCTAATATGCTAATATACTATGCTAATATGCTATGCTAATATGCTAATATGTTAATATGCTAATTTGCTAATATGCTATGCTAATATGCTAATATGCTAATACGCTAACACGCTATGCTAATATGCTAATCTGCTAATATGCTATGCTAATATGCTAATATGCTAATATGCTAATACGCTAATATGCTAACACGCTATGCTAATATGCTAATATGCTAATATGCTAATATGCTAATATGCTATGCTAATTTGCTAATATGCTAATATGCTAATATGCTAATATGCTAATATGCTAATATGCTAATATGCTAACACGCTATGCTAATATGCTAATATGCTAATATGCTATGCTAATATGCTATGCTAATATGCTAATATGCTATGCTAATATGCTAATATGCTAATATGCTAATATGCTATGCTAATATGCTAATATGCTATGCTAATATGCTAATATGCTAATATGCTAATACGCTAATATGCTAATATACTAATATGCTAATATGCTATGCTAATATGCTATGTTATGCTAATATGCTATGTTAATATGCTAATATGTTAATATGCTAATATTCTAATATGCTAATATGCTATGCTAATATGCTAATTTGCTAATATGCTAACACGCTATGCTAATATGCTAATATGCTAATATGCTAATATGCTAATATGCTAATATGCTATGTTAATATGCTAATATGCTAATATGCTAATATGTTAATATGCTATGCTAATATGCTAATATGCTAATATGCTAATATGCTAATATGATAATATGCTAATATGCTAATATGCTAATATGCTAATATGCTATGCTAATACGCTAACATGCTATGCTAATATGCTAATATGCTATGCTAATATGCTAATATGCTAATATACTAATATGCTAATATGCTAATATACTATGCTAATATGTTAATATGCTAATATGCTAATATGCTAATATGTTAATATGCTAATATGCTAATATGCTATGCTAATATGCTATGTTAATATGCTAATATGCTAATATGCTAATATGCAAATATGCTATGCTAATACGCTAATATGCTAATACGCTAATATGCTAATACGCTAATATGCTAACACGCTATGCTAATATGCTAATATGCTAATATGCTAATATGCTAATACGCTAATATGCTAACACGCTATGCTAATATGCTAATATGCTAATATGCTATGCTAATATGCTATGCTAATATGCTAATATGCTATGTTAATATGCTATGCTAATATGCTAATATGCTAATATGCTAATTTGCTAATATGCTATGCTAATATGATAATATGCTAATACGCTAACACGCTATGCTAATATGCTAATATGCTAATATGCTAATATGCTATGCTAATATGCTAATATGCTAATATGCTATGCTAATATGAAATGCTAATATGCTAATACGCTAATATGCTAACTAGCTATGCTAATATGCTATGCTAACATGCTAATATGTTAATATGCTAATATGATAATATGCTAATATGATAATATGCTATGCTAATATGCTAATAAGCTAATATGCTAATATGCTATGCTATTATGCTAATATGCTAATATGCTAATACGTTAATATGCTATGCTAATATGCTAATATGCTAATATGCTAATATGTTAATATGCTAATATGCTAATATGCTAATATGCTAATATGCTAATGTACTATGCTAATACGCTAATATGCTAACACGCTATGCTAATATGCTAATATGCTAATATGCTAATATGCTAATACGTTAATATGCTAACATGCTATGCTAATATGCTAATATACTAATATGCTAATATGCTAATATGTTAATATGCTAATACTCTAATATAACACGCTATGCTAATATGCTAATATGCTAATATGCTAATATGCTAATATGCTAATATGCTATGCTAATATGCTAATATGCTAATACGCTAACACGCTATGCTAATATGCTAATATGCTAATATGCTATGCTAATATGCTAATTTGCTATGCTAATATGCTAATATGCTAATATGCTAATATACTATGCTAATATACTATGCTAATATACTATGCTAATATGCTAATATGCTAATATGCTATGCTAATATGCTAATATGCTAATATGCTAATATGCTAATACACTAACACGCTATGCTAATATGTTAATATGCTAATATGCTATGCTAATATGCTAATATGTTAATATGCTAATATGCTATGCTAATATGCTAATATGCTAATATGCTAATATGCTAATATGCTAATATGTTAATACGCTAACATGCTAACACGCTATGCTGATATGCTAATATGCTAATATGCTAATATGCTAATATGCTATGCTAATATGCTAATGTGCTAATACGCTAACACGCTATGCTAATATGCTAATATGCTAATATGCTAATATGCTAATATGCTATGCTAATATGCTAATATGCTAATATGCTAATATGCTAATATGCTAATATGATAATATGCTAATATGCTAATATGCTATGCTAATATGCTAATATGCTAATATGCTAATATGCTAATACGCTAACTCGCTATGCTAATATGCTAATATGCTAATATGCTAATATGCTATGAAATATGCTAATATGCTAATATGCTAATATGCTAATATGCTATGCTAATATGCTAATATGCTAATATGCTAATATGTTAATATGCTAATACGCTAATATGCTAATATGATAATATGCTAATATGCTAATATGCTAATATGATAATATGCTAATATGCTAATATGCTAATATGTTAATATGCTAATATGCTATGCTAATATGTTAATATGCTAATATGCTAATATGCTATGTTAATACGCTAATATGCTAATATGCTAATATGCTAATATGCTAACATGCTATGCTAATATGCTAATATGCTAATATGCTAATATGCTAATATGCTAATATGCTATGCTAATATGCTAATATACTAATATGCTAATATGCTAATGTACTATGCTAATACGCTAATATGCTAACACGCTATGCTAATATGCTAATATGCTAATATGCTAATATGCTAATACGTTAATATGCTAACATGCTATGCTAATATGCTAATATGCTAATATGCTAATATGCTAATATGTTAATATGCTAATACTCTATGTTAACACGCTATGCTAATATGCTAATATGCTAATATGCTAATATGCTAATATGCTATGCTAATATGCTAATATGCTAATACGCTAACACGCTATGCTAATATGCTAATATGCTAATATGCTATGCTAATATGCTAATTTGCTATGCTAATATACTAATATGCTAATATGCTAATATGCTAATATACTATGCTAATATACTATGCTAATATACTATGCTAATATGCTAATATGCTAATATGCTATGCTAATATGCTAATATGCTGATATGCTAATACACTAACACGCTATGCTAATATGTTAATATGCTAATATGCTATGCTAATATGCTAATATGTTAATATGCTAATATGCTATGCTAATATGCTAATATGCTAATATGCTAATATGCTATGCTAATATGCTAATACGCTAACATGCTAACACGCTATGCTAATATGCTAATATGCTAATATGCTAATATGCTAATATGCTATGCTAATATGCTAATATGCTAATACGCTAACACGCTATGCTAATATGCTAATATGCTAATATGCTAATATGATAATATGCTATGCTAATATGCTAATATGCTAATATAATAATATGCTAATATGCTAATATGCTATGTTAATATGCTAATATGCTAATATGCTAATACGCTAACTCGCTATGCTAATATGCTATGCTAATATGCTAATATGCTATGCTAATATGCTAATATGCTAATATGTTAATATGCTAATATGTTAATATGCTAATACGCTAATATGCTATGCTAATATGCTAATATGCTAATATGCTAATATGCTAATATGCTATGCTAATATGCTAATATGTTAATATGCTAATATGCTATGCTAATATGTTAATATGCTAATATGCTAATATGCTATGTTAATACGCTAATATGCTAATATGCTAATATGCTAATATGCTAACATGCTATGCTAATATGCTAATATGCTAATATGCTAATATGCTAATATGCTAATATGCTATGCTAATATGCTAATATACTAATATGCTAATATGCTATGCTAATATGCTATGCTAATATGCTATGCTAATACGCTAACACGCTATGCTAATATGCTAATATGCTAATATGCTAATATGCTATGCTAATATGCTAATATGCTATGTTAATATGCTAATATGCTATGCTAATATGCTAATATGCTAATATGCTAATATGCTATGTTAATATGCTAATATGCTATGCTAATATGCTAATATGCTAATATGCTAATATGATATGCTAATATGCTATGCTAATATGCTATGCTAATACGCTAACACGCTATGCTAATATGCTAATATGCTATGCTAATATGCTAATATGCTAATATGCTATGCTAATATGCTAATACGCTATCACGCTATGCTAATATGCTAATATGCTAATATGCTAATATGCTAATATGCTATGTTAATACGCTAACATGCTAATACGCTATGCTGATATACTAATATGCTAATATGCTAATATGCTAATATGCTATGCTAATATGCTAATGTGCTAATACGCTAACACGCTATGCTAATATGCTAATATGCTAATATGCTAATATGCTATGCTAATATGCTAATATGCTAATATGATAATATGCTAATATGCTAATATGCTATGCTAATATGCTAATATGCTAATATGCTAATATGCTAATACGCTAACTCGCTATGCTAATATGCTAATATGCTAATATGCTAATATGCTAATATGCTATGTTAATATGCTAATATGCTAATATGCTAATATGCTAATATGCTATGCTAATATGCTAATATGCTAATATGTTAATATGCTATGTTAATATGCTAATATGTTAATATGCTAATACGCTAATATGCTATGCTAATATGCTAATATGCTAATATGCTAATATGCTAATATGCTAATATGCTAATATGCTAATATGTTAATATGCTAATATGCTATGCTAATATGTTAATATGCTAATATGCTAATATGCTATGTTAATACGCTAATATGCTAATATGCTAATATGCTAATATGCTAACATGCTATGCTAATATGCTAATATGCTAATATGCTAATATGCTAATATGCTAATATGCTAATATGCTATGCTAATATGCTAATATACTAATATGCTAATATGCTAATGTACTATGCTAATACGCTAATATGCTAACACGCTATGCTAATATGCTAATATGCTAATATGCTAATATGCTAATACGTTATGCTAACATGCTATGCTAATATGCTAATATGCTAATATGCTAATATGCTAATATGCTAATATGCTAATACTCTATGTTAACACGCTATGCTAATATGCTAATATGCTAATATGCTAATATGCTAATATGCTAATATGCTAATATGCTAATATGCTATGCTAATATGCTAATATGCTAATACGCTAACACGCTATGCTAATATGCTAATATGCTAATATGCTATGCTAATATGCTAATTTGCTATGCTAATATACTAATATGCTAATATGCTAATATGCTAATATACTATGCTAATATACTATGCTAATATACTATGCTAATATGCTAATATGCTAATATGCTATGCTAATATGCTAATATGCTGATATGCTAATACACTAACACGCTATGCTAATATGTTAATATGCTAATATGCTATGCTAATATGCTAATATGTTAATATGTTAATATGCTAATATGCTATGCTAATATGCTAATATGCTAATATGCTAATATGCTATGCTAATATGCTAATACGCTAACATGCTAACACGCTATGCTAATATGCTAATATGCTAATATGCTAATATGCTAATATGCTATGCTAATATGCTAATATGCTAATATGCTAATACGCTAACACGCTATGCTAATATGCTAATATGCTAATATGCTAATATGATAATATGCTATGCTAATATGCTAATATGCTAATATAATAATATGCTAATATAATAATATGCTAATATGCTATTATGCTATGCTAATATGCTAATATGCTAATATGCTAATATGCTAATACGCTAACTCGCTATGCTAATATGTTATGCTAATATGCTAATATGCTATACTAATATGCTAATATGCTAATATGTTAATATGCTAATATGTTAATATGCTAATACGCTAATATGCTATGCTAATATGCTAATATGCTAATATGCTAATATGCTATGCTAATATGCTAATATGTTAATATGCTAATATGCTATGCTAATATGATAATATGCTAATATGCTAATATGCTATGTTAATACGCTAATATGCTAATATGCTAATATGCTAATATGCTAACATGCTATGCTAATATGCTAATATGCTAATATGCTAATATGCTAATATGCTAATATGCTAATATGCTAATATGCTATGCTAATATGCTAATATACTAATATGCTAATATGCTATGCTAATATGCTATGCTAATACGCTAACACGCTATGCTAATATGCTAATATGCTAATATGCTAATATGCTAATATGCTAATATGCTATGCTAATATGCTAATATGCTATGTTAATATGCTAATATGCTATGCTAATATGCTAATATGCTATGCTAATATGCTAATATGCTATGTTAATATGCTAATATGCTATGCTAATATGCTAATATGCTAATATGCTAATATGCTAATATGATATGCTAATATGCTATGCTAATATGCTATGCTAATACGCTAACACGCTATGCTAATATGCTAATATGCTAATATGCTATGCTAATATGCTAATATGCTAATATGCTATGCTAATATGCTAATACGCTATCACGCTATGCTAATATGCTAATATGCTAATATGCTATGCTAATATGCTAATATGCTAATATGCTATGCTAATATGCTTATATGCCAATATGCTAATATGCTATGCTAATATGCTAATATGCTAATACGCTAATATGCTAATATGCTATGCTAATATGCTAATATGCTAATACGCTAACACGCTATGCTAATATGCTAATATGCTAATATGCTAATATGCTATGCTAATATGCTATGCTAATATGCTATGCTAATACGCTAACACGCTATGCTAATATGCTAATATGCTAATATGCTAATATGCTATGCTAATATGCTATGCTAATATGCTATGCTAATATGCTATGCTAATACGCTAACACGCTATGCTAATATGCTAATATGTTAATATGTTAATATGTTAATATGTTAATATGCTAATATGCTAATATGCTAATATGCTATGCTAATATGCTAATATGCTAATATGCTATGCTAATATGCTAATATGCTAATATGTTAATACGCTAACACGCTATGCTAATATGCTAATATGCTATGCTAATATGCTAATATACTAATATGCTAATTTGCTAATATGCTAATATGCTATGCTAATATGCTAATATGCTAATATGCTAATATGCTAATACGCTAATATGCTAACACGCTATGCTAATATGCTAATATGCTAATATGCTAATATGCTATGCTAATATGCTAATATGCTAATACGCTAACATGCTATGCTAATATGCTAATATGCTAATATGCTAATATGCTATGCTAATATGCTAATATGCTAATATGCTAATATGCTAATGTTAATATGCTAATATGCTATGCTAATATGCTAATATACTAATACGCTAATATGCTAACATGCTATGCTAATATGCTAATATGCTAATATGCTATATATGCTATGCTAATATGCTAATATGCTAATATGCTAATATGCTAATATGCTAATATGCTAATATGCTATGCTAATATGCTAATATGTTAATATGCTAATATGCTATGCTAATATGCTAATATACTAATATGCTAATATGCTATGCTAATACGCTATGCTAACACGATATGCTAATATGCTATGCTAATATGCTAATACGCTAATACGCTAATATGCTAACACGCTATGCAAATATGCTAATATGCTAATATGCTAATATGCTAATACGCTAATATGCTAACACCGCTATGCTAATATGCTAATATGCTATGCTAATATGCTAATATGCTAATACGCTAACACGCTATGCTAATATGCTATACTAATATGCTAATATGCTATGCTAATATGCTAATATGCTTAATATGCTATGCTAATATGCTAATATGTTAATATGCTAATATGCTATGCTAATATGCTAATACGTTAATACGCTAACACGCTATGCTAATATGCTAATATGCTAATATGCTAATATGCTATGCTAATATGCTAATATGCTAATATGTTAATATGCTAATATGCTATGCTAATATGCTAATATGCTAATATGCTAATATGATATGCTAATAATGCTATGCTAATATGCTAATATGCTAATACGCTAACACGCTATGCTAATATGCTAATATGCTAATATGCTATGCTAATATGCTAATATGCTAATATGCTATGCTAATATGCTAATACGCTAACACGCTATGCTAATATGCTAATATGTTAATATGCTAATATGCTATGCTAATATGCTAATATGCTAATATGCTATGCTAATATGCTAATATGCTAATATACTAATATGCTAATATGTTAATAAGCTAATATGCTAATATGCTAATATGCTAATATGCTATGCTAATTTGCTAATATGCTAATATGCTAATACGCTAATATGCTAACACGCTATGCTAATATGCTAATATGCTAATATGCTAATATGCTAATATGCTAATGTTAATATGCTAATATGCTATGCTAATATGCTAATATACTAATACGCTAATATGCTAACATGCTATGCTAATATGCTAATATGCTAATATGCTAATATGCTATGCTAATATGCTAATATGCTAATATGCTAATATGCTAATATGCTAATATGCTAATATGCTATGCTAATATGCTAATATGTTAATATGCTAATATGCTATGCTAATATGCTAATATACTAATATGCTAATATGCTATGCTAATACGCTATGCTAACACGATATGCTAATATGCTATGCTAATATGCTAATACGCTAATACGCTAATATGCTAACACGCTATGCAAATATGCTAATATGCTAATATGCTAATATGCTAATACGCTAATATGCTAACACGCTATGCTAATATGCTAATATGCTATGCTAATATGCTAATATGCTAATACGCTAACACGCTATGCTAATATGCTATACTAATATGCTAATATGCTATGCTAATATGCTAATATGCTAATATGCTATGCTAATATGCTAATATGTTAATATGCTAATATGCTATGCTAATATGCTAATACGTTAATACGCTAACACGCTATGCTAATATGCTAATATGCTAATATGCTAATATGCTATGCTAATATGCTAATATGCTAATATGTTAATATGCTAATATGCTATGCTAATATGCTAATATGCTAATATGCTAATATGATATGCTAATATGCTATGCTAATATGCTAATATGCTAATACGCTAACACGCTATGCTAATATGCTAATATGCTAATATGCTATGCTAATATGCTAATATGCTAATATGCTATGCTAATATGCTAATACGCTAACACGCTATGCTAATATGCTAATATGTTAATATGCTAATATGCTATGCTAATATGCTAATATGCTAATATGCTATGCTAATATGCTAATATGCTAATATACTAATATGCTAATATGTTAATAAGCTAATATGCTAATATGCTAATATGCTAATATGCTATGCTAATTTGCTAATATGCTAATATGCTAATACGCTAATATGCTAACACGCTATGCTAATATGCTAATATGCTAATATGCTAATATGCTAATATGCTATGCGAATATGCTAATATGCTAATATGCTAATATGCTAACACGCTATGCTAATATGCTAATATGCTAATATGCTAATATGCTATGCTAATATGCTATGCTAATATGCTAATATGCTAACACGCTATGCTAATATGCTAATATGCTAACACGCTATGCTAATATGCTAATGTGCTAATATGCTAATTTGCTAATATGCTATGCTAATATGCTAATATGTTAATATGCTAATATGCTAATATGCTAATATGCTATGCTAATATGCTAATATGCTAATATGCTAATATGCTATGTTAATATGCTATGTTAATATGCTAATATGCTATGCTAATATGTTAATATGCTAATATGCTAATATGCTAACATGCTATGCTAATATGTTGTGCTAATATGCTAATATGCTATGCTAATATGCTAATATACTAATATGCTAATATGCTATGCTAATATGCTAATATGCTAATACGCTAACACGCTATGCTAATATGCTAATATGCTAATATGCTAATATGCTAATATGCTAATATGCTATGCTAATATGCTAATATGCTAATATGCTAATATGTTAATATGCTAATATGCTATGCTAATATGCTAATATGATATGCTAATATGCTATGCTAATATGCTAATATGCTAATACGCTAACACGCTATGCTAATATGCTAATATGCTATGCTAATATGCTAATATGCTAATATGCTATGCTAATATGCTAATATGCTAATACGCTAACACGCTATGCTAATATGCTAATATGCTAATATGCTAATATGCTATACTAATATGCTAATATGCTAATATGCTATGCTAATATGCTAATATGCTAATATGCTATGCTAATATGCTAATATGCTAATATGCTAATATGCTAATATGCTATGTTAATATGCTAAATATGGTAATATGCTAATATGCTATGCTAATATGCTAATATGCTAATACGCTAACACGCTATGCTAATATGCTAATATGCTAATATGCTATGCTAATATGCTGATATGCTATGCTAATATACTAATATGCTAATATGCTAATATGCTATGCTAATATGCTAATATGCTTATATGCTAATATGCTATGCTAATATGCTAATATGCTAATACGCTAACACGCTATGCTAATATGATAATATGCTAATATGCTAATATACTATGCTAATA
Source organism: Brienomyrus brachyistius (assembly GCF_023856365.1). Taxonomy (NCBI): domain Eukaryota; kingdom Metazoa; phylum Chordata; class Actinopteri; order Osteoglossiformes; family Mormyridae; genus Brienomyrus; species Brienomyrus brachyistius. The sequence continues at coordinate 205,130 of NW_026042407.1, read as the reverse complement.
TGCTAATATGCTAATATGCTAATATGCTATGCTATGCTATGCTAATATGCTAATATGCTAATATGCTAATATGCTAATATGCTAATATGCTAACACGCTATGCTAATATGCTAATATGCTAATATGCTAATATGCTAATACGCTAATATGCTAACACGCTATGCTAATATGCTAATATGCTAATATACTAATATGCTATGCTAATATGCTAATATGCTAATACGCTAACACGCTATGCTAATATGCTATGCTAATATGCTAATATGCTAATATGCTATGCTATGCTAATATGCTAATATGCTAATATGCTAATATGCTATGCTAATATGCTAATATGCTAATATGCTAATATGCTAATATGCTATGCTAATATGCTAATATGCTAATACGCTAACACGCTATGCTAATATGCTAATATGCTAATATGCTAATATGCTAATATGCTATGCTAATATGCTATGCTAATATGCTAATATGTTAATATGCTAATATGCTATGCTAATATGCTAATATGCTAATATGCTATGCTAATATGCTAATATGCTAATATGCTAATATGCTATGCTAATATGCTAATATGCTAATATGCTATGCTATGCTAATATGCTAATATGCTAATATGCTAATATGTTAATATGCTAATATGCTATGCTAATATGCTAATATGCTAATATGCTAATATGCTATGCTAATATGCTAATATGCTAATACGCTAATATGCTAATATGCTAATATGCTAATATACAAATATGCTAATATGCTAATATGCTATGCTAATATGCTAATATGTTAATATGCTAATATGCTATGCTAATATGCTAATATGCTAATATGCTAATATGCTAATATGCTAATATGCTAATATGCTGATACGCTATGCTAGCACGCTATGCTAATATGCTAATATGATAATATACTAATATGCTATGCAAATATGCTAATACTGCTAATATGCTAATACGCTAACACGCTATGCTATGCTAATATGCTAATATGCTAATATGCTAATATGCTAATATGCTATGCTAATATGCTAATATGCTAATATGCTAATATGCTATGCTAATATGCTAATATGCTAATACGCTAACACGCTATGCTAATATGCTAATATGCTAATATGCTATGCTAATATGCTAATATGCTAATATGCTAATATGCTATGCTAATATGCTATGCTAATATACTAATATGCTAATCTGCTAATATGCTAATATGCTAATATGCTAATATGCTATGCTAATATGCTAATATGCTAATATGCTAATATGCTAATATGCTAATCTGCTAATATGCTAATATGCTAATATGCTAATATGCTAATATGCTTATATGCTATGCTAATATGCTAATATGCTAATTTGCTAATATGCTATGCTAATATGCTAATATGCTAATATGCTTATATGCTATGTTAATATGCTAATATGCTAATATGCTAATATGCTATGCTAATATGCTAATATGCTAATATGCTTATATGCTATGCTAATATGCTAATATGCTAATTTGCTAATATGCTATGCTAATATGCTAATATGCTAATATGCTTATATGCTATGTTAATATGCTAATATGCTAATATGCTAATATGCTATGCTAATATGCTAATATGCTAATATGCTAATATGCTAATATGCTAATATGCTAATAAGCTAACACGCTATGCTAATATGCTAATATGCTATGCTAATATGCTAATATATTAATATGCTAATATGCTAATATGCTAATATGCTATGCTAATATGCTAATATTCTAATATACTAATATGTTAATACGCTAATATGCTAACACGCTATGCTAATATGCTAATATGCTAATATGCTAATATGCTATGCTAATATGCTAATATGCTAATATGCTAATATGCTAATACGCTAACATGCTATGTTAATATGCTAATATGCTAATATGCTAATATGCTAATATGCTAATATGCTAATATGCTAATATGTTAATATGCTAATATGCTATGCTAATATGTTAATATGCTAATATGCTAATATGCTATGTTAATACGCTAATATGCTAATATGCTAATATGCTAATATGCTAACATGCTATGCTAATATGCTAATATGCTAATATGCTAATATGCTAATATGCTAATATGCTATGCTAATATGCTAATATACTAATATGCTAATATGCTAATGTACTATGCTAATACGCTAATATGCTAACACGCTATGCTAATATGCTAATATGCTAATATGCTAATATGCTAATACGTTATGCTAACATGCTATGCTAATATGCTAATATGCTAATATGCTAATATGCTAATATGTTAATATGCTAATACTCTATAACACGCTATGCTAATATGCTAATATGCTATATGCTAATATGCTAATATGCTAATATGCTATGCTAATATGCTAATATGCTAATACGCTAACACGCTATGCTAATATGCTAATATGCTAATATGCTATGCTAATATGCTAATTTGCTATGCTAATATACTAATATGCTAATATGCTAATATGCTAATATGCTAATATACTATGCTAATATACTATGCTAATATACTATGCTAATATGCTAATATGCTAATATGCTAATATGCTATGCTAATATGCTAATATGCTGATATGCTAATACACTAACACGCTATGCTAATATGTTAATATGCTAATATGCTATGCTAATATGCTAATATGTTAATATGCTAATATGCTATGCTAATATGCTAATATGCTAATATGCTAATATGCTATGCTAATATGCTAATACGCTAACATGCTAACACGCTATGCTAATATGCTAATATGCTAATATGCTAATATGCTAATATGCTAATATGCTATGCTAATATGCTAATATGCTAATACGCTAACACGCTATGCTAATATGCTAATATGCTAATATGCTAATATGATAATATGCTATGCTAATATGCTAATATGCTAATATAATAATATGCTAATATGCTAATATGCTAATATGCTATGCTAATATGCTAATATGCTAATATGCTAATATGCTAATACGCTAACTCGCTATGCTAATATGCTATGCTAATATGCTAATATGCTATGCTAATATGCTAATATGCTAATATGTTAATATGCTAATATGTTAATATGCTAATACGCTAATATGCTATGCTAATATGCTAATATGCTAATATGCTATGCTAATATGCTAATATGTTAATATGCTAATATGCTATGCTAATATGTTAATATGCTAATATGCTAATATGCTATGTTAATACGCTAATATGCTAATATGCTAATATGCTAATATGCTAACATGCTATGCTAATATGCTAATATGCTAATATGCTAATATGCTAATATGCTAATATGCTAATATGCTAATATGCTAATATGCTATGCTAATATGCTAATATACTAATATGCTAATATGCTATGCTAATATGCTATGCTAATATGCTATGCTAATACGCTAACACGCTATGCTAATATGCTAATATGCTAATATGCTAATATGCTATGCTAATATGCTAATATGCTATGTTAATATGCTAATATGCTATGCTAATATGCTAATATGCTAATATGCTAATATGCTAATATGCTATGTTAATATGCTAATATGCTATGCTAATATGCTAATATGCTAATATGCTAATATGCTAATATGATATGCTAATATGCTATGCTAATATGCTATGCTAATACGCTAACACGCTATGCTAATATGCTAATATGCTAATATGCTATGCTAATATGCTAATATGCTAATATGCTATGCTAATATGCTAATACGCTATCACGCTATGCTAATATGCTAATATGCTAATATGCTATGCTAATATGCTAATATGCTATGCTAATATGCTTATATGCTAATATGCTAATATGCTAATATGCTATGCTAATATGCTAATATGCTAATACGCTAATATGCTAATATGCTAATATGCTATGCTAATATGCTAATATGCTAATACGCTAACACGCTATGCTAATATGCTAATATGCTAATATGCTATGCTAATATGCTATGCTAATATGCTATGCTAATACGCTAACACGCTATGCTAATATGCTAATATGCTAATATGTTAATATGCTAATATGCTAATATGCTAATATGCTATGCTAATATGCTAATATGCTAATATGCTAATATGCTAATATGCTATGTTAATATGCTAATATGCTAATATGCTAATATGTTAATATGCTATGCTAATATGCTAATATGCTAATATGTTAATACGCTAACACGCTATGCTAATATGCTAATATGCTATGCTAATATGCTAATATACTAATATGCTAATTTGCTAATATGCTAATATGCTATGCTAATATGCTAATATGCTAATATGCTAATATGCTAATACGCTAATATGCTAACACGCTATGCTAATATGCTAATATGCTAATATGCTAATATGCTATGCTAATATGCTAATATGCTAATACGCTAACACGCTATGCTAATATGCTAATATGCTAATATGCTAATATGCTATGCTAATATGCTAATATGCTAATATGCTAATATGCTAATGTTAATATGCTAATATGCTATGCTAATATGCTAATATACTAATACGCTAATATGCTAACATGCTATGCTAATATGCTAATATGCTAATATGCTAATATGCTATGCTAATATGCTAATATGCTATGCTAATATGCTAATATGTTAATATGCTAATATGCTATGCTAATATGCTAATATACTAATATGCTAATATGCTATGCTAATACGCTATGCTAACACGATATGCTAATATGCTATGCTAATATGCTAATACGCTAATACGCTAATATGCTAACACGCTATGCTAATATGCTAATATGCTAATATGCTAATACGCTAATATGCTAACACGCTATGCTAATATGCTAATATGCTATGCTAATATGCTAATATGCTAATACGCTAACACGCTATGCTAATATGCTATACTAATATGCTAATATGCTATGCTAATATGCTAATATGCTAATATGCTATGCTAATATGCTAATATGTTAATATGCTAATATGCTATGCTAATATGCTAATACGTTAATACGCTAACACGCTATGCTAATATGCTAATATGCTAATATGCTAATATGCTATGCTAATATGCTAATATGCTAATATGTTAATATGCTAATATGCTATGCTAATATGCTAATATGCTAATATGCTAATATGATATGCTAATATGCTATGCTAATATGCTAATATGCTAATACGCTAACACGCTATGCTAATATGCTAATATGCTATGCTAATATGCTAATATGCTAATATGCTATGCTAATATGCTAATATGCTAATATACTAATATGCTAATATGTTAATAAGCTAATATGCTAATATGCTAATATGCTAATATGCTATGCTAATTTGCTAATATGCTAATATGCTAATACGCTAATATGCTAACACGCTATGCTAATATGCTAATATGCTAATATGCTAATATGCTAATATGCTATGCGAATATGCTAATATGCTAATATGCTAATATGCTAACACGCTATGCTAATATGCTAATATGCTAATATGCTAATATGCTATGCTAATATGCTATGCTAATATGCTAATATACTAACACGCTATGCTAATATGCTAATATGCTAACACGCTATGCTAATATGCTAATGTGCTAATATGCTAATATGCTAATATGCTATGCTAATATGCTAATATGTTAATATGCTAATATGCTAATATGCTAATATGCTATGCTAATATGCTAATATGCTAATATGCTAATATGCTATGTTAATATGCTATGTTAATATGCTAATATGCTATGCTAATATGTTAATATGCTAATATGCTAATATGCTAACATGCTATGCTAATATATTGTGCTAATATACTAATATGCTATGCTAATATGCTAATATACTAATATGCTAATATGCTATGCTAATATGCTAATATGCTAATACGCTAACACGCTATGCTAATATGCTAATATGCTAATATGCTAATATGCTAATATGCTAATATGCTATGCTAATATGCTAATATGCTAATATGCTAATATGTTAATATGCTAATATGCTATGCTAATATGCTAATATGATATGCTAATATGCTATGCTAATATGCTAATATGCTAATACGCTAACACGCTATGCTAATATGCTAATATGCTATGCTAATATGCTAATATGCTAATATGCTATGCTAATATGCTAATATGCTAATATGCTAATACGCTAACACGCTATGCTAATATGCTAATATGCTAATATGCTAATATGCTATACTAATATGCTAATATGCTAATATGCTAATATGCTATGTTAATATGCTAAATATGGTAATATGCTAATATGCTATGCTAATATGCTAATATGCTAATACGCTAACACGCTATGCTAATATGCTAATATGCTAATATGCTATGCTAATATGCTAATATGCTAATATGCTATGCTAATATACTAATATGCTAATATGCTAATATGCTATGCTAATATGCTAATATGCTAATATGCTTATATGCTAATATGCTATGCTAATATGCTAATATGCTAATACGCTAACACGCTATGCTAATATGATAATATGCTAATATGCTAATATACTATGCTAATATGCTAATATGCTATGCTAATATGCTATGCTAATATGCTATGCTAATATGCTAATATGCTAATATGCTAATATGCTAATATGCTAACACGCTATGCTAATATGCTAATATGCTAATATGCTAATATGCTAATATGCTAATACGCTAATATGCTAACACGCTATGCTAATATGCTAATATGCTAATATACTAATATGCTATGCTAATATGCTAATATGCTAATACGCTAACACGCTATGCTAATATGCTATGCTAATATGCTAATATGCTAATATGCTAATATGCTAATATGCTAATATGCTATGCTAATATGCTAATATGCTAATATGCTAATATGCTAATATGCTATGCTAATATGCTAATATGCTAATACGCTAACACGCTATGCTAATATGCTAATATGCTAATATGCTAATATGCTATGCTAATATGCTATGCTAATATGCTAATATGTTAATATGCTAATATGCTATGCTAATATGCTAATATGCTAATATGCTATGCTAATATGCTAATATGCTAATATGCTAATATGCTATGCTAATATGCTAATATGCTAATATGCTATGCTATGCTAATATGCTAATATGCTAATATGCTAATATGCTAATATGTTAATATGCTAATATGCTATGCTAATATGCTAATATGCTAATATGCTAATATGCTATGCTAATATGCTAATATGCTAATACGCTAATATGCTAATATGCTAATATGCTAATATGCTAATATGCTATGCTAATATGCTAATACGCTAATATGCTAATATGCTAATATGCTAATATACAAATATGCTAATATGCTAATATGCTATGCTAATATGCTAATATGTTAATATGCTAATATGCTATGCTAATATGCTAATATGCTAATATGCTAATATGCTAATATGCTGATACGCTATGCTAGCACGCTATGCTAATATGCTAATATGCTAATATGCTAATATGCTATGCAAATATGCTAATAGTGCTAATATGCTAATACGCTAACACGCTATGCTATGCTAATATGCTAATATGCTAATATGCTAATATGCTATGCTAATATGCTAATATGCTAATATGCTAATATGCTATGCTAATATGCTAATATGCTAATACGCTAACACGCTATGCTAATATGCTAATATGCTAATATGCTATGCTAATATGCTAATATGCTAATATGCTATGCTAATATGCTAATATGCTAATATGCTAATATGCTAATATGCTATGCTAATATGCTAATATGCTAATATGCTAATCTGCTAATATACTAATATGCTAATATGCTAATATGCTATGCTAATATGCTAATATGCTAATATGCTAATATGCTAATATGCTAATCTGCTAATATGCTAATATGCTAATATGCTAATATGCTAATATGCTAATATGCTTATATGCTATGCTAATATGCTAATATGCTAATTTGCTAATATGCTATGCTAATATGCTAATATGCTAATATGCTTATATGCTATGTTAATATGCTAATATGCTAATATGTTAATATGCTATGCTAATATGCTAATATGCTTATATGCTATGCTAATATGCTAATATGCTAATTTGCTAATATGCTATGCTAATATGCTAATATGCTAATATGCTAATATGCTAATATGCTTATATGCTATGTTAATATGCTAATATGCTAATATGCTAATATGCTATGCTAATATGCTAATATGCTAATATGCTAATATGCTAATATGCTAATATGCTAATATGCTAATGAGCTAACACGCTATGCTAATATGCTAATATGCTATGCTAATATGCTAATATATTAATATGCTAATATGCTAATATGCTAATATGCTATGCTAATATGCTAATATTCTAATATACTAATATGTTAATACGCTAATATGCTAACACGCTATGCTAATATGCTAATATGCTAATATGCTAATATGCTATGCTAATATGCTAATATGCTAATACGCTAACATGCTATGTTAATATGCTAATATGCTAATATGCTAATATGCTAATATGCTAATACGTTAACACGCTATGCTAATATGCTAATATGCTAATATGCTAATATGCTATGCTAATATGCTAATATGCTAATATGCTATATTAATATGCTAATATGCTATGCTAATATGCTAATATGCTAATACGCTATGCTAACATGCTATGCTAATATGCTAATATGCTAATATGCTAATATGCTATGCTAATATGCTAATATGCTAATATGCTAATATGCTATGCTAATATGCTATGTTAATATGCTAATATGCTATGCTAATATGCTAATATAATATGCTAATATGCTATGCTAATACGCTATGCTAACACGCTATGCTAATATGCTAATATGCTAATATGCTATGCTAATACGCTATCCTAACACGCTATGCTAATATGCTAATATGCTAATATGCTAATTTGCTAATATGCTAATATGCTATGCTAATATGCTAATATGCTAATACGCTAACACGCTATGCTAATATGCTATGCTAATATGCTAATATGCTAATATGCTAATATGCTATGCTAATATGCTAATATGTTAATATGCTAATATGCTATGCTAATATGCTAATATGCTAATATGCTATGCTAATATGCTAATATGCTAATACGCTAACATGCTAATATGCTAATATGCTAATATGCTATGTTAATATGTTAATATGCTAATATGTTAATATGCTAATATGCTATGCTAATATGCTAATATGCTAATATGCTATGCTAATATACTAATATGCTAATATGCTATGCTAATGTGTTAATATGCTAATATGCTAATATGCTATGCTAATATGTTAATATGCTAATATGCTATGTTAATATGCTAATATGCTAATATGCTAATATGCTATGCTAATATGCTAATATGTTAATATGCTAATATGCTATGCTAATATGCTAATATGCTAATACGCTAATACGCTAATATGCTAATATGCTAATATGCTATGCTAATATGCTAATATGCTAATATGCTAATATGCTATGCTAATATGCTAATATGCTAATATACTAATATGCTATGCTAATATGCTAATATGCTAATACGCTAACACGCTATGCTAATATGCTAATATGCTAATATGCTAATATGCTAATATGCTAATACGCTAACACGCAATGCTAATATGGTAATATGCTAATATGCTAATATGCTATACTAATATGCTAATATGCTAATATGCTAATATGCTAATATGCTAATATGCTATGCTAATATGCTAATATGCTATGCTAATATGCTATGCTAATATGCTAATATGCTAATATGCTAATATGCTAATATGCTAATATGCTATGCTAATATGCTAATATGCTAATATGCTATGCTAATATGAAATGCTAATATGCTAATACGCTAATATGCTAACTAGCTATGCTAATATGCTATGCTAACATGCTAATATGTTAATATGCTAATATGATAATATGCTAATATGATAATATGCTATGCTAATATGCTAATAAGCTAATATGCTAATATGCTATGCTATTATGCTAATATGCTAATATGCTAATACGTTAATATGCTATGCTAATATGCTAATATGCTAATATGTTAATATGCTAATATGCTAATATGCTAATATACTAATATGCTAATGTACTATGCTAATACGCTAATATGCTAACACGCTATGCTAATATGCTAATATGCTAATATGCTAATATGCTAATACGTTAATATGCTAATACGTTAATATGCTAACATGTTATGCTAATATGCTAATATGCTAATATGCTAATATGCTAATATGTTAATATGCTAATACTCTAATATAACACGCTATGCTAATATGCTAATATGCTAATATGCTAATATGCTAATATGCTATGCTAATATGCTAATATGCTAATACGCTAACACGCTATGCTAATATGCTAATATGCTAATATGCTAATATGCTAATATGCTATGCTAATATGCTAATATGCTAATACGCTAACACGCTATGCTAATATGCTAATATGCTAATATGCTATGCTAATATGCTAATTTGCTATGCTAATATGCTAATATGCTAATATGCTAATATACTATGCTAATATACTATGCTAATATACTATGCTAATATGCTAATATGCTAATATGCTATGCTAATATGCTAATATGCTAATATGCTAATATGCTAATACACTAACACGCTATGCTAATATGTTAATATGCTAATATGCTATGCTAATATGCTAATATGTTAATATGCTAATATGCTATGCTAATATGCTAATATGCTAATATGCTATGCTAATATGTTAATACGCTAACATGCTAACACGCTATGCTGATATGCTAATATGCTAATATGCTAATATGCTAATATGCTATGCTAATATGCTAATATGCTAATACGCTAACACGCTATGCTAATATGCTAATATGCTAATATGCTAATATGCTAATATGCTAATATGCTAATATGCTAATATGCTATGCTAATATGCTAATATGCTAATATGATAATATGCTAATATGCTAATATGCTATGCTAATATGCTAATATGCTAATATGCTAATATGCTAATACGCTAACTCGCTATGCTAATATGCTAATATGCTAATATGCTAATATGCTATGCTAATATGCTAATATGCTAATATGCTAATATGCTAATATGCTAATATGCTAATATGCTATGCTAATATGCTAATATGCTAATATGTTAATATGCTAATATGTTAATATGCTAATACGCTAATATGCTATGCTAATATGCTAATATGCTAATATGCTAATATGCTAATATGCTAATATGCTAATATGTTAATATGCTAATATGCTATGCTAATATGTTAATATGCTAATATGCTAATATGCTATGTTAATACGCTAATATGCTAATATGCTAATATGCTAATATGCTAACATGCTATGCTAATATGCTAATATGCTAATATGCTAATATGCTAATATGCTATGCTAATATGCTAATATACTAATATGCTAATATGCTAATGTACTATGCTAACACGCTAATATGCTAACACGCTATGCTAATATGCTAATATGCTAATATGCTAATATGCTAATACGTTAATATGCTAACATGCTATGCTAATATGCTAATATGCTAATATGCTAATATGCTAATATGTTAATATGCTAATATGCTAATACGCTAACACGCTATGCTAATATGCTAATATGCTAATATGCTAATATGCTAATATGCTATGCTAATATGCTAATATGCTAATACGCTAACACGCTATGCTAATATGCTAATATGCTAATATGCTATGCTAATATGCTAATTTGCTATGCTAATATACTAATATGCTAATATGCTAATATGCTAATATACTATGCTAATATGCTAATATGCTAATATGCTATGCTAATATGCTAATATGCTAATATGCTAATACACTAACACGCTATGCTATGTTAATATGCTAATATGCTATGCTAATATGCTAATATGTTAATATGCTAATATGCTAATATGCTATGCTAATATGCTAATATGCTAATATGCTAATATGCTAATATGCTAATATGCTAATACGCTAATACGCTAACATGCTAACACGCTATGCTAATATGCTAATATGCTAATATGCTAATATGCTATGCTAATATGCTAATATGCTAATACGCTAACACGCTATGCTAATATGCTAATATGCTAATATGTTAATATGCTAATATGCTAATATGCTAACATGCTAATATGCTAATATAATAATATGCTAATATGCTAATATGCTATGCTAATATGCTAATATGCTAATATGCTAATATGCTAATACGCTAACTCGCTATGCTAATATGCTAATATGCTAATATGCTAATATGCTATGCTAATATGCTAATATGCTAATATGTTAATATGCTAATACGCTAATATGCTATGCTAATATGCTAATATGCTAATATGCTAATATGCTATGCTAATATGCTAATATGCTAATATGCTAATATGTTAATATGCTAATATGCTATGCTAATATGTTAATATGCTAATATGCTAATATGCTATGTTAATACGCTAATATGCTAATATGCTAATATGCTAACATGCTATGCTAATATGCTAATATGCTAATATGCTAATATGCTAATATGCTAATATGCTATGCTAATATGCTAATATACTAATATGCTAATATGCTATGCTAATATGCTATGCTAATATGCTATGCTAATACGCTAACACGCTATGCTAATATGCTAATATGCTAATATGCTAATATGCTATGCTAATATGCTAATATGCTATGTTAATATGCTAATATGCTATGCTAATATGCTAATATGCTAATATGCTAATATGCTAATATGATATGCTAATATGCTATGCTAATATGCTATGCTAATACGCTAACACGCTATGCTAATATGCTAATATGCTATGCTAATATGCTAATATGCTAATATGCTATGCTAATATGCTAATACGCTATCACGCTATGCTAATATGCTAATATGCTAATATGCTAATATGCTATGCTAATATGCTTATATGCTAATATGCTAATATGCTATGCTAATATGCTAATATGCTAATACGCTAATATGCTAATATGCTATGCTAATATGCTAATATGCTAATACGCTAACACGCTATGCTAATATGCTAATATGCTAATATGCTAATATGCTATGCTAATATGCTATGCTAATATGCTATGCTAATACGCTAACACGCTATGCTAATATGCTAATATGCTAATATGTTAATATGCTAATATGCTAATATGCTAATATGCTAATATTTTATGCTAATATGCTAATATGCTAATATGCTATGTTAATATGCTAATATGCTAATATGCTAATATGCTAATATGCTATGCTAATATGCTAATATGCTAATATGCTAATATGCTAATACGCTAACACGCTATGCTAATATGCTAATATGCTATGCTAATATGCTAATATACTAATATGCTAATTTGCTAATATGCTAATATGCTATGCTAATATGCTAATATGCTAATATGCTAATATGCTAATATGCTAATACGCTAATATGCTAACACGCTATGCTAATATGCTAATATGCTAATATGCTAATATGCTATGCTAATATGCTAATATGCTAATACGCTAACACGCTATGCTAATATGCTAATATGCTAATATGCTAATATGCTATGCTAATATGCTAATATGCTAATATGCTAATATGCTAACATGCTATGCTAATATGCTAATATGCTAATATGCTAATATGCTAATATGCTAATATGCTATGCTAATATGCTAATATACTAATATGCTAATATGCTATGCTAATATGCTATGCTAATATGCTATGCTAATACGCTAACACGCTATGCTAATATGCTAATATGCTAATATGCTAATATGCTATGCTAATATGCTAATATGCTATGTTAATATGCTAATATGCTATGCTAATATGCTAATATGCTAATATGCTAATATGCTAATATGATATGCTAATATGCTATGCTAATATGCTATGCTAATACGCTAACACGCTATGCTAATATGCTAATATGCTATGCTAATATGCTAATATGCTATTATGCTATGCTAATATGCTAATACGCTATCACGCTATGCTAATATGCTAATATGCTAATATGCTAATATGCTAATATGCTATGCTAATATGCTTATATGCTAATATGCTAATATGCTATGCTAATATGCTAATATGCTAATACGCTAATATGCTAATATGCTATGCTAATATGCTAATATGCTAATACGCTAACACGCTATGCTAATATGCTAATATGCTAATATGCTAATATGCTATGCTAATATGCTATGCTAATATGCTATGCTAATACGCTAACACGCTATGCTAATATGCTAATATGCTAATATGTTAATATGCTAATATGCTAATATGCTAATATGCTAATATTTTATGCTAATATGCTAATATGCTAATATGCTATGTTAATATGCTAATATGCTAATATGCTAATATGCTAATATGCTATGCTAATATGCTAATATGCTAATATGCTAATATGCTAATACGCTAACACGCTATGCTAATATGCTAATATGCTATGCTAATATGCTAATATACTAATATGCTAATTTGCTAATATGCTAATATGCTATGCTAATATGCTAATATGCTAATATGCTAATATGCTAATATGCTAATACGCTAATATGCTAACACGCTATGCTAATATGCTAATATGCTAATATGCTAATATGCTATGCTAATATGCTAATATGCTAATACGCTAACACGCTATGCTAATATGCTAATATGCTAATATGCTAATATGCTATGCTAATATGCTAATATGCTAATATGCTAATATGCTATGCTAATATGCTAATATGTTAATATGCTAATATGCTATGCTAATATGTTAATATGCTAATATGCTAATATGCTATGTTAATACGCTAATATGCTAATATGCTAATATGCTAATATGCTAATATGCTAACATGCTATGCTAATATGCTAATATGCTAATATGCTAATATGCTAATATGCTAATATGCTATGCTAATATGCTAATATACTAATATGCTAATATGCTATGCTAATATGCTATGCTAATATGCTATGCTAATACGCTAACACGCTATGCTAATATGCTAATATGCTATGCTAATATGCTAATATGCTATGTTAATATGCTAATATGCTATGCTAATATGCTAATATGCTAATATGCTAATATGCTAATATGCTAATATGCTATGTTAATATGCTAATATGCTATGCTAATATGCTAATATGCTAATATGCTAATATGCTAATATGATATGCTAATATGCTATGCTAATATGCTATGCTAATACGCTAACACGCTATGCTAATATGCTAATATGCTAATATGCTATGCTAATATGCTATGCTAATATGCTAATATGCTAATATGCTATGCTAATATGCTAATACGCTATCACGCTATGCTAATATGCTAATATGCTAATATGCTATGCTAATATGCTAATATGCTATGCTAATATGCTTATATGCTAATATGCTAATATGCTATGCTAATATGCTAATATGCTAATACGCTAATATGCTAATATGCTATGCTAATATGCTAATATGCTAATACGCTAACACGCTATGCTAATATGCTAATATGCTAATATGCTAATATGCTATGCTAATATGCTATGCTAATATGCTATGCTAATACGCTAACACGCTATGCTAATATGCTAATATGCTAATATGCTAATATGCTAATATGTTAATATGCTAATATGCTAATATGCTAATATGCTATGCTAATATGCTAATATGCTAATATGCTAATATGCTATGTTAATATGCTAATATGCTAATATGCTAATATGCTAATATGCTAATATGCTATGCTAATATGCTAATATGCTAATATGTTAATACGCTAACACGCTATGCTAATATGCTAATATGCTATGCTAATATGCTAATATACTAATATGCTAATTTGCTAATATGCTAATATGCTATGCTAATATGCTAATATGCTAATATGCTAATATGCTAATACGCTAATATGCTAACACGCTATGCTAATATGCTAATATGCTAATATGCTAATATGCTATGCTAATATGCTAATATGCTAATACGCTAACACGCTATGCTAATATGCTAATATGCTAATATGCTAATATGCTATGCTAATATGCTAATATGCTAATATGCTAATATGCTAATGTTAATATGCTAATATGCTATGCTAATATGCTAATATACTAATACGCTAATATGCTAACATGCTATGCTAATATGCTAATATGCTAATATGCTAATATGCTAATATGCTATGCTAATATGCTAATATGCTAATATGCTAATATGCTAATATGCTAATATGCTAATATGCTAATGTTAATATGCTAATATGTTAATATGCTAATATGCTATGCTAATATGCTAATATACTAATATGCTAATATGCTATGCTAATACGCTATGCTAACACGATATGCTAATATGCTATGCTAATATGCTAATACGCTAATACGCTAATATGCTAACACGCTATGCTAATATGCTAATATGCTAATATGCTAATATGCTAATACGCTAATATGCTAACACGCTATGCTAATATGCTAATATGCTATGCTAATATGCTAATATGCTAATACGCTAACACGCTATGCTAATATGCTATACTAATATGCTAATATGCTATGCTAATATGCTATGTTAATATGCTAATATGCTAATATGCTAATATGCTATGCTAATATGCTAATATGTTAATATGCTAATATGCTATGCTAATATGCTAATACGTTAATACGCTAACACGCTATGCTAATATGCTAATATGCTAATATGCTAATATGCTATGCTAATATGCTAATATGCTAATATGTTAATATGCTAATATGCTATGCTAATATGCTAATATGCTAATATGCTAATATGATATGCTAATATGCTATGCTAATATGCTAATATGCTAATACGCTAACACGCTATGCTAATATGCTAATATGCTATGCTAATATGCTAATATGCTAATATGCTATGCTAATATGCTAATACGCTAACACGCTATGCTAATATGCTAATATGTTAATATGCTAATATGCTATGCTAATATGCTAATATGCTAATATGCTATGCTAATATGCTAATATGCTAATATGCTAATATGCTAATATGTTAATAAGCTAATATGCTAATATGCTAATATGCTAATATGCTATGCTAATTTGCTAATATGCTAATATGCTAATACGCTAATATGCTAACACGCTATGCTAATATGCTAATATGCTAATATGCTAATATGCTAATATGCTATGCGAATATGCTAATATGCTAATATGCTAATATGCTAATATGCTAACACGTTATGCTAATATGCTAATATGCTAATATGCTAATATGCTAATATGCTATGCTAATATGCTATGCTAATATGCTAATATGCTAACACGCTATGCTAATATGCTAATATGCTAACACGCTATGCTAATATGCTAATGTGCTAATATGCTAATATGCTAATATGCTATGCTAATATGCTAATATGTTAATATGCTAATATGCTAATATGCTATGCTAATATGCTAATATGCTAATATGCTAATATGCTAATATGCTATGTTAATATGCTATGTTAATATGCTAATATGCTATGCTAATATGTTAATATGCTAATATGCTAATATGCTAACATGCTATGCTAATATGTTGTGCTAATATGCTAATATGCTATGCTAATATGCTAATATACTAATATGCTAATATGCTATGCTAATATGCTAATATGCTAATACGCTAACACGCTATGCTAATATGCTAATATGCTAATATGCTAATATGCTAATATGCTAATATGCTAATATGCTATGCTAATATGCTAATATGCTAATATGCTAATATGTTAATATGCTAATATGCTATGCTAATATGCTAATATGCTAATATGCTATGCTAATATGCTAATATGCTAATACGCTAACACGCTATGCTAATATGCTAATATGCTAATATGCTAATATGCTATACTAATATGCTAATATGCTAATATGCTATGCTAATATGCTAATATGCTAATATGCTATGCTAATATGCTAATATGCTAATATGCTAATATGCTAATATGCTAATATGCTATGTTAATATGCTAAATATGGTAATATGCTAATATGCTATGCTAATATGCTAATATGCTAATACGCTAACACGCTATGCTAATATGCTAATATGCTAATATGCTATGCTAATATGCTAATATGCTAATATGCTATGCTAATATGCTAATATGCTAATATGCTAATATGCTAATATGCTATGCTAATATGCTAATATGCTAATATGCTTATATGCTAATATGCTATGCTAATATGCTAATATGCTAATACGCTAACACGCTATGCTAATATGATAATATGCTAATATGCTAATATGCTATGCTAATATGCTAATATGCTAATATGCTAATATGCTATGCTAATATGCTATGCTAATATGCTAATATGCTAATATGCTAATATGCTAATATGCTAACACGCTATGCTAATATGCTAATATGATAATATGCTAATATGCTAATACGCTAATATGCTAACACGCTAATATGCTAACACGCTATGCTAATATGCTAATATGCTAATATACTAATATGCTATGCTAATATGCTAATATGCTAATACGCTAACACGCTATGCTAATATGCTATGCTAATATGCTAATATGCTAATATGCTAATATGCTATGCTAATATGCTAATATGCTAATATGCTAATATGCTATGCTAATATGCTAATATGCTAATATGCTAATATGCTAATATGCTATGCTAATATGCTAATACGCTAATACGCTAACACGCTATGCTAATATGCTAATATGCTAATATGCTAATATGCTATGCTAATATGCTATGCTAATATGCTAATATGTTAATATGCTAATATGCTATGCTAATATGCTAATATGCTAATATGCTATGCTAATATGCTAATATGCTAATATGCTAATATGCTAATATGCTATGCTAATATGCTAATATGCTAATATGCTATGCTATGCTAATATGCTAATATGCTAATATGCTAATATGTTAATATGCTAATATGCTATGCTAATATGCTAATATGCTAATATGCTAATATGCTATGCTAATATGCTAATATGCTAATTTGCTAATATGCTATGCTAATATGCTAATATGCTAATATGCTTATATGCTATGTTAATATGCTAATATGCTAATATGCTAATATGCTATGCTAATATGCTAATATGCTAATATGCTAATGTGCTAATATGCTAATATGCTAATATGCTAATATGCTAATACGCTAATATGCTAACATGCTATGCTAATATGCTAATATGCTAATATGCTAATATGCTATTCTAATATGCTAATATGCTAATATGCTAATACGCTAACACGCTATGCTAATATGCTAATATGCTAATATGCTAATATGCTATGCTAATATGCTAATATGCTAATATGCTAATATGCTATGCTAATATGCTAATATGCTAATATGTTAATATGCTATGCTAATATGCTAATATGTTAATATGCTAATATGCTAATATGCTATGCTAATATGCTAATATGCTAATATGCTAATATGCTAATACGCTAACACGCTATGCTAATATGCTAATATGCTAATATGCTAATATGCTATGCTAATATGATATGCTAATATGCTAATATGCTAATACGCTAACACGCTATGCTAATATGCTAATATGCTAATATGCTAATATGCTATGCTTATACGCTAATATGCTAATATGCTAATATGCTAATATGCTAATATGCTATGCTAATATGCTAATATGCTAATATGTTAATATGCTAATATGCTAATGTGTTAATATGCTAATATATTAATATGCTAATATGCTAATATGCTAATATGCTAATATGCTATGCTAATATGCTAATATGCTAACACGCTATGCTAATATGCTAATATGCTAATATGCTAATATGCTAATATGCTAATACGCTAATATGCTAACACACTATGCTAATATGCTAATATGCTAATATGCTAATATGCTAATATGCTATGCTAATATGCTAATATACTAATATGCTAATACGCTAACACGCTATGCTAATATGCTAATATGCTATGCTAATATGCTAATATACTAATATGCTAATATGCTATGCTAATATGCTATGCTAATATGCTAATACGCTAACACGCTATGCTAATATGCTAATATGCTAATATTCTAATATGCTAATATGCTATGCTAATATGCTAATATGATAATATGCTAATATGCTAATATGCTATACTAATATGCTAATATGCTAATACGCTAACACGCTATGCTAATATGCTAATATGCTAATATGCTAATATGCTATACTAATATGCTAATATGCTAATATGCTAATATGCTAATATGCTATGCTAATATGCTAATATGCTAATATGCTAATATGCTAAGCTAATATGCTAATATGCTAATACGCTAACACGCTATGCTAATATGCTAATATGCTAATATGCTATGCTAATATGCTAAGATGTTAATATGCTAATATGCTAATATACTATGCTAATATGCTATGCTAATATGCTAATATGTTAATGTGCTAATTTGCTAATATGCTATGCTAATATGCTAATATGCTAATACGCTAACACGCTATGCTAATATGCTAATATGCTAATATGCTATGCTAATATGCTAATATGCTAATACGCTAATATGCTAACACGCTATGCTAATATGCTATGCTAATATGCTAATATGCTAATATGCTATGCTAATTTGCTAATATGCTAATATGCTAATATGCTAATATGCTAATATGCTAATATGCTAATATGCTAATATGCTAACACGCTATGCTAATATGCTAATATGCTAATATGCTATGCTAATATGCTAATATGCTAATATGCTAATATGCTATGCTAATATGCTAATATGCTAATATGCTAATATGCTAATATGCTATGCTAATATGCTAATATGCTATGCTAATATGCTAATATGCTAATATGCTAATACGCTAATATGCTAATATACTAATATGCTAATATGCTATGCTAATATGCTATGTTATGCTAATATGCTATGTTAATATGCTAATATGTTAATATGCTAATATTCTAATATGCTAATATGCTATGCTAATATGCTAATTTGCTAATATGCTAACACGCTATGCTAATATGCTAATATGCTAATATGCTAATATGCTATGTTAATATGCTAATATGCTAATATGCTAATATGTTAATATGCTATGTTAATATGCTAATATGCTAATATGCTAATATGCTAATATGATAATATGCTAATATGCTAATATGCTAATATGCTAATATGCTATGCTAATACGCTAACATGCTATGCTAATATGCTAATATGCTATGCTAATATGCTAATATGCTAATATACTAATATGCTAATATGCTAATATACTATGCTAATATGTTAATATGCTAATATGCTAATATGCTAATATGTTAATATGCTAATATGCTAATATGCTATGCTAATATGTTAATATGCTAATATGCTATGTTAATATGCTAATATGCTAATATGCTAATATGCAAATATGCTATGCTAATACGCTAATATGCTAACACGCTATGCTAATATGCTAATATGCTAATATGCTAATATGCTAATACGCTAATATGCTAACACGCTATGCTAATATGCTAATATGCTAATATGCTAATATGCTAATATGCTAATACGCTAATATGCTAACACGCTATGCTAATATGCTAATATGCTAATATGCTAATATGCTATGCTAATATGCTAATATGCTAATACGCTAACACGCTATGCTAATATGCTATGCTAATATGCTAATATGCTAATATGCTAATATGCTATGCTAATATGCTAATATGCTAATATACTAATATGCTATGCTAATATGCTAATATGCTAATATGCTATGCTAATATGTTAATATGCTAACACGCAATGCTAATATGCTGATATGCTATGCTAATATGCTAATATGCTAATATGCTATGCTAATATGCTAATATGCTAATATGCTATGCTAATATGCTAATATGCTAATATGCTAATATGCTATGCTAATATGGTAATATGCTAATATGCTAATATGCTAATATGCTAATATGCTATGCTAATATGCTAATATGCTAATATGCTATGCTAATATGCTATGCTAATACGCTAACACGCTATGCTAATATGCTAATATACTAATATGCTAATATGCTATGCTAATATGCTATGCTAATATGCTATGTTATGTTAATATGCTAATATGCTAATATACTATGCTAATATGCTAATATGTTAATATGCTAATATGCTAATATGCTATGCTAATATGCTAATATGCTAATACGCTAACACGCTATGCTAATATGCTAATATGCTAATATGCTAATATGTTATGCTAATATGCTATGCTAATATGCTAATATGTTAATATGCTAGTATGCTATGCTAATATGTTATGCTAATATGCTAATGTGCTAATATGCTATGCTAATATGCTAATATGCTAATATGCTAATATGCTATGCTAATATGCTAATATGTTAATATGCTAACACGCTATCCTAATATGCTATGCTATGCTAATATGGTAATATGCTAATATGCTATGCTAATATGCTAATATGCTAATATGCTAATATGCTATGCTAATATGCTAATATGCTAATATGCTAATATGCTAATATGCTAATATGCTAATATGCTAATATGATATGCTAATATGTTAATATGCTAATATGCTAATATGCTAATATGCTATGCTAATATGCTAATATGCTAATATGCTAATATGCTAATATGCTATGCTAAAATGCTAATATGCTAATACGCTAACACGCTATGCTAATATGCTAATATGCTAATATGTTATGCTAATATGTTATGCTAATATGTTATGCTAATATGCTAAAATATTAATATGCTAATATGCTAATATGCTAATATGCTAATATGCTAATATGCTATGCTAATATACTAATATGCTAATATGCTAATATGTTAATATGCTAATATGCTATGCTAATATGCTATGTTAATATGCTAATATGCTATGCTAATATGCTAATATGCTAATACGCTAACACGCTATGCTAATATGCTAATATGCTAATATGCTAATACGCTAACACGCTATGCTAATATGCTAATATGCTAATATGCTAATATGCTAATATGCTAATATGCTAATACATTATGCTAATATGCTATGCTAATATGCTAATATGCTATGCTAATATGCTAATATGCTAATATGCTAATATGCTAATATGCTAATATGCTAATACGCTAATATGCTAACACGCTATGCTAATATGCTAATATGCTAATATGCTATGCTAATATGCTAATATGCTAATACGCTAACACGCTATGCTAATATGCTAATATGCTAATATGCTATGCTAATATGCTAATATGCTAATATGCTAATATGTTAATATGCTAATATGCTATGCTAATATGCTAATATGCTATGCTAATATGCTAATATGCTAATACGCTAATATGCTAACATGCTATGCTAATATGCTAATATGCTAATATGCTATGCTAATATGCTAATATGCTAATATGCTAATATGCTAATACGCTAACACGCTATGCTAATATGCTAATATGCTAATATGCTAATATGCTAATATGCTATGCTAATATGCTAATATGCTAATATGTTAATATGCTAATATGCTAATATGCTAATATGCTAATATGCTAATATGCTAATATGCTATGCTAATATGCTAATATGCTAATATGCTAATATGCTATGTTAATATGCTAATATGCTAATATGCTAATATGCTAATATGCTAATATGCTAATATGCTATGCTAATATGCTAATATGCTAATATGCTATGCTAATATGCTAATATGCTAATATGCTAATATGCTATGCTAATATGCTAATATGCTAATTTGCTAATATGCTATGCTAATATGCTAATATGCTAATATGCTTATATGCTATGTTAATATGCTAATATGCTAATATGCTAATATGCTATGCTAATATGCTAATATGCTAATATGCTAATATGCTATGCTAATATGCTAATATGCTAATATGCTAATATGCTAATATGCTAATATGCTAATATGCTAATACGCTAACACGCTATGCTAATATGCTAATATGCTATGCTAATATGCTAATATACTAATATGCTAATTTGCTAATATGCTAATATGCTATGCTAATATGCTAATATTCTAATATGCTAATATGCTAATATGCTAATACGCTAATATGCTAACACGCTATGCTAATATGCTAATATGCTAATATGCTAATATGGTAATATGCTATGCTAATATGCTAATATGCTAATACGCTAACACGCTATGCTAATATGCTAATATGCTAATATGCTAATATGCTATGCTATGCTAATATGCTAATATGCTAATATGCTAATATGCTAATGTTAATATGCTAATATGCTATGCTAATATGCTAATATGCTAATACGCTAATATGCTAACATGCTATGCTAATATGCTAATATGCTAATATGCTAATATGCTATGCTAATATGCTATGCTAATATGCTAATATGCTATGCTAATATGCTAATATGTTAATATGCTAATATGCTATGCTAATATGCTAATATACTAATATGCTAATATGCTATGCTAATACGCTATGCTAACACGATATGCTAATATGCTAATATGCTAAAATGCTAATACGCTAATACGCTAATATGCTAACACGCTATGCTAATATGCTAATATGCTAATATGCTAATATGCTATGCTAATATGCTAATATGCTAATTTGCTAATATGCTAATATACTATGCTAATATACTATGCTAATATGCTAATATGCTAATATGTTAATATGCTAATATGCTATGCTAATATGCTAATATGCTAATACACTAACACGCTATGCTAATATGTTAATATGCTAATATGCTATGCTAATATGCTAATATGCTAATATGCTAATATGCTATGCTAATATGCTAATATGCTAATATGCTAATATGCTAATACGCTATGCTACCACGCTATGCTAATATGCTAATATGCTAATATGCTAATATGCTAATATACTATGCTAATATGCTAATATGCTAATACGCTAATACGCTATGCTAATATGCTAATATGCTAATATGCTAATATGCTATGCTAATATGCTAATATACTAATATGCTAATATGCTATGCTAATATGCTAATATGCTAATACGCTAAAATGCTATGCCAATATGCTAATATGCTAATATGCTAATATGCTAATATGCTAATATGCTATGCTAATATGCTAATATGCTAATATGCTAATACGCTAACACGCTATGCTAATATGCTAATATGCTAATATGCTAATATGCTATGCTAATATGCTAATATGTTAATATGCTAATATGCTATGCTAATATGCTAATATGCTAATATGATAATATGCTAATATGCTAATATGCTAATATGCTAATATGCTATGCTAATATGCTAATATGCTAATATGCTATGCTAATATGCTATGCTAATACGCTAACACGCTATGCTAATATGCTAATATACTAATATGCTAATATGCTATGCTAATATGCTATGCTAATATGCTATGTTATGTTAATATGCTAATATGCTAATATACTATGCTAATATGCTAATATGTTAATATGCTAATATGCTAATATGCTATGCTAATATGCTAATATGCTAATACGCTAACACGCTATGCTAATATGCTAATATGCTAATATGCTAATATGTTATGCTAATATGCTATGCTAATATGCTAATATGTTAATATGCTAGTATGCTATGCTAATATGTTATGCTAATATGCTAATGTGCTAATATGCTATGCTAATATGCTAATATGCTAATATGCTAATATGCTATGCTAATATGCTAATATGTTAATATGCTAACACGCTATCCTAATATGCTATGCTATGCTAATATGGTAATATGCTAATATGCTATGCTAATATGCTAATATGCTAATATGCTAATATGCTAATATGCTATGCTAATATGCTAATATGCTAATATGCTAATATGCTAATATGCTAATATGCTAATATGCTAATATGATATGCTAATATGTTAATATGCTAATATGCTAATATGCTAATATGCTATGCTAATATGCTAATATGCTAATATGCTAATATGCTAATATGCTATGCTAAAATGCTAATATGCTAATACGCTAACACGCTATGCTAATATGCTAATATGCTAATATGTTATGCTAATATGTTATGCTAATATGTTATGCTAATATGCTAAAATATTAATATGCTAATATGCTAATATGCTAATATGCTAATATGCTAATATGCTATGCTAATATACTAATATGCTAATATGCTAATATGTTAATATGCTAATATGCTATGCTAATATGCTATGTTAATATGCTAATATGCTATGCTAATATGCTAATATGCTAATACGCTAACACGCTATGCTAATATGCTAATATGCTAATATGCTAATACGCTAACACGCTATGCTAATATGCTAATATGCTAATATGCTAATATGCTAATATGCTAATATGCTAATACATTATGCTAATATGCTATGCTAATATGCTAATATGCTATGCTAATATGCTAATATGCTAATATGCTAATATGCTAATATGCTAATATGCTAATACGCTAATATGCTAACACGCTATGCTAATATGCTAATATGCTAATATGCTATGCTAATATGCTAATATGCTAATACGCTAACACGCTATGCTAATATGCTAATATGCTAATATGCTATGCTAATATGCTAATATGCTAATATGCTAATATGTTAATATGCTAATATGCTATGCTAATATGCTAATATGCTATGCTAATATGCTAATATGCTAATACGCTAATATGCTAACATGCTATGCTAATATGCTAATATGCTAATATGCTATGCTAATATGCTAATATGCTAATATGCTAATATGCTAATACGCTAACACGCTATGCTAATATGCTAATATGCTAATATGCTAATATGCTAATATGCTATGCTAATATGCTAATATGCTAATATGTTAATATGCTAATATGCTAATATGCTAATATGCTAATATGCTAATATGCTAATATGCTATGCTAATATGCTAATATGCTAATATGCTAATATGCTATGTTAATATGCTAATATGCTAATATGCTAATATGCTAATATGCTAATATGCTAATATGCTATGCTAATATGCTAATATGCTAATATGCTATGCTAATATGCTAATATGCTAATATGCTAATATGCTATGCTAATATGCTAATATGCTAATTTGCTAATATGCTATGCTAATATGCTAATATGCTAATATGCTTATATGCTATGTTAATATGCTAATATGCTAATATGCTAATATGCTATGCTAATATGCTAATATGCTAATATGCTAATATGCTATGCTAATATGCTAATATGCTAATATGCTAATATGCTAATATGCTAATATGCTAATATGCTAATACGCTAACACGCTATGCTAATATGCTAATATGCTATGCTAATATGCTAATATACTAATATGCTAATTTGCTAATATGCTAATATGCTATGCTAATATGCTAATATTCTAATATGCTAATATGCTAATATGCTAATACGCTAATATGCTAACACGCTATGCTAATATGCTAATATGCTAATATGCTAATATGGTAATATGCTATGCTAATATGCTAATATGCTAATACGCTAACACGCTATGCTAATATGCTAATATGCTAATATGCTAATATGCTATGCTATGCTAATATGCTAATATGCTAATATGCTAATATGCTAATGTTAATATGCTAATATGCTATGCTAATATGCTAATATGCTAATACGCTAATATGCTAACATGCTATGCTAATATGCTAATATGCTAATATGCTAATATGCTATGCTAATATGCTATGCTAATATGCTAATATGCTATGCTAATATGCTAATATGTTAATATGCTAATATGCTATGCTAATATGCTAATATACTAATATGCTAATATGCTATGCTAATACGCTATGCTAACACGATATGCTAATATGCTAATATGCTAAAATGCTAATACGCTAATACGCTAATATGCTAACACGCTATGCTAATATGCTAATATGCTAATATGCTAATATGCTATGCTAATATGCTAATATGCTAATTTGCTAATATGCTAATATACTATGCTAATATACTATGCTAATATGCTAATATGCTAATATGTTAATATGCTAATATGCTATGCTAATATGCTAATATGCTAATACACTAACACGCTATGCTAATATGTTAATATGCTAATATGCTATGCTAATATGCTAATATGCTAATATGCTAATATGCTATGCTAATATGCTAATATGCTAATATGCTAATATGCTAATACGCTATGCTACCACGCTATGCTAATATGCTAATATGCTAATATGCTAATATGCTAATATACTATGCTAATATGCTAATATGCTAATACGCTAATACGCTATGCTAATATGCTAATATGCTAATATGCTAATATGCTATGCTAATATGCTAATATACTAATATGCTAATATGCTATGCTAATATGCTAATATGCTAATATGCTAATACGCTAAAATGCTATGCCAATATGCTAATATGCTAATATGCTAATATGCTAATATGCTAATATGCTATGCTAATATGCTAATATGCTAATATGCTAATACGCTAACACGCTATGCTAATATGCTAATATGCTAATATGCTAATATGCTATGCTAATATGCTAATATGTTAATATGCTAATATGCTATGCTAATATGCTAATATGCTAATATGATAATATGCTAATATGCTAATATGCTAATATGCTAATATGCTATGCTAATACGCTAATATGCTAACACGCTATGCTAATATGCTAATATGCTAACACGCTATGCTAATATGCTAACACGCTATGCTAATATGCTAATATGCTAATATGCTAATACGCTAATATGCTAACACGCTATGCTAATATGCTAATATGCTAATATGCTAACACGCTATGCTAATATGCTAACACGCTATGCTAATATGCTAATATGCTAATATGCTAATATGCTAATACGCTAATATGCTAACACGCTATGCTAATATGCTAATATGCTAATATGCTATGCTAATATGCTAATATGCTAATACGCTAACACGCTATGCTAATATGCTATGCTAATATGTTAATATGCTAATATGCTAATATGCTATGCTAATATGCTAATATGCTAATATACTAATATGCTATGCTAATATGCTAATATGCTAATATGCTATGCTAATATGCTAATATGTTAATATGCTAACACGCAATGCTAATATGCTGATATGCTATGCTAATATGCTAATATGCTAATATGCTATGCTAATATGCTAATATGCTAATATGCTAAAATGCTATGCTAATATGCTAATATGCTAATATGCTAATATGCTATGCTAATATGCTAATATGCTAATATGCTAATATGCTAATATGCTAATATGCTATGCTAATATGCTAATACGCTAACACGCTATGCTAATATGCTAATATGCTAATATGCTAATATGCTAATATGCTATGCTAATATGCTAATATGCTAATATGCTAATATGCTATGCTAATATGCTATGCTAATATGCTATGTTATGTTAATATGCTAATATGCTAATATGCTAATATACTATGCTAATATGCTAATATGTTAATATGCTAATATGCTAATATGCTATGCTAATATGCTAATATGCTAATACGCTAACACGCTATGCTAATATGCTAATATGCTAATATGCTAATATGTTATGCTAATATGCTATGCTAATATGCTAATATGTTAATATGCTAATATGCTATGCTAATATGTTATGCTAATATGCTAATGTGCTAATATGCTATGCTAATATGCTAATATGCTAATATGCTAATATGCTAATATGCTATGCTAATATGCTAATATGTTAATATGCTAACACGCTATCCTAATATGCTAATATGCTATGCTAATATGCTAATATGCTAATATGCTATGCTAATATGCTAATATGCTAATATGCTAATATGCTATGCTAATATGCTAATATGCTAATATGCTAATATGCTAATATGCTAATATGATATGCTAATATGTTAATATGCTAATATGCTAATATGCTATGCTAATATGCTAATATGCTAATATGCTAATATGCTAATATGCTATGCTAATATGCTAATATGCTAATATGCTAATATGCTAATATGCTATGCTAATATGCTAATATGCTAATACGCTAACACGCTATGCTAATATGCTAATATGTTATGCTAATATGTTATGCTAATATGCTAAAATATTAATATGCTAATATGCTAAAATATTAATATGCTAATATGCTAATATGCTAATATGCTAATATGCTAATATGCTATGCTAATATACTAATATGCTAATATGCTAATATGTTAATATGCTAATATGCTATGCTAATATGCTAATATGCTAATATGTTAATATGCTAATATGCTATGCTAATATGCTAATATGCTAATACGCTAACACGCTATGCTAATATGCTAATATGCTAATATGCTAATATACTAATATGCTAATACATTATGCTAATATGCTATGCTAATATGCTAATATGCTATGCTAATATGCTAATATGCTAATATGCTAATATGCTAATATGCTAATACGCTAATATGCTAACACGCTATGCTAATATGCTAATATGCTAATATGCTATGCTAATATGCTAATATGCTAATATGCTAATATGCTAATATGCTAATGTTAATATGCTAATATGTTAATATGCTAATATGCTATGCTAATATGCTAATATACTAATATGCTAATATGCTATGCTAATACGCTATGCTAACACGATATGCTAATATGCTATGCTAATATGCTAATACGCTAATACGCTAATATGCTAACACGCTATGCTAATATGCTAATATGCTAATATGCTAATATGCTAATACGCTAATATGCTAACACGCTATGCTAATATGCTAATATGCTATGCTAATATGCTAATATGCTAATACGCTAACACGCTATGCTAATATGCTATACTAATATGCTAATATGCTATGCTAATATGCTATGTTAATATGCTAATATGCTAATATGCTAATATGCTATGCTAATATGCTAATATGTTAATATGCTAATATGCTATGCTAATATGCTAATACGTTAATACGCTAACACGCTATGCTAATATGCTAATATGCTAATATGCTAATATGCTATGCTAATATGCTAATATGCTAATATGTTAATATGCTAATATGCTATGCTAATATGCTAATATGCTAATATGCTAATATGATATGCTAATATGCTATGCTAATATGCTAATACGCTAACACGCTATGCTAATATGCTAATATGCTATGCTAATATGCTAATATGCTAATATGCTATGCTAATATGCTAATACGCTAACACGCTATGCTAATATGCTAATATGTTAATATGCTAATATGCTATGCTAATATGCTAATATGCTAATATGCTATGCTAATATGCTAATATGCTAATATGCTAATATGCTAATATGTTAATAAGCTAATATGCTAATATGCTAATATGCTAATATGCTATGCTAATTTGCTAATATGCTAATATGCTAATACGCTAATATGCTAACACGCTATGCTAATATGCTAATATGCTAATATGCTAATATGCTAATATGCTATGCGAATATGCTAATATGCTAATATGCTAATATGCTAATATGCTAACACGTTATGCTAATATGCTAATATGCTAATATGCTAATATGCTAATATGCTATGCTAATATGCTATGCTAATATGCTAATATGCTAACACGCTATGCTAATATGCTAATATGCTAACACGCTATGCTAATATGCTAATGTGC
Organism: Brienomyrus brachyistius; assembly: GCF_023856365.1. Classification (NCBI taxonomy): domain Eukaryota; kingdom Metazoa; phylum Chordata; class Actinopteri; order Osteoglossiformes; family Mormyridae; genus Brienomyrus; species Brienomyrus brachyistius. Next base: position 173,324 of record NW_026042407.1, on the reverse strand, counting down.
TAATATGCTAATATGCTAATATGCTATGCTAATATGCTAATATGTTAATATGCTAATATGCTAATATGCTATGCTAATATGCTAATATGCTAATATGCTATGTTAATATGCTATGTTAATATGCTAATATGCTATGCTAATATGTTAATATGCTAATATGCTAATATGCTAACATGCTATGCTAATATGTTGTGCTAATATGCTAATATGCTATGCTAATATGCTAATATACTAATATGCTAATATGCTATGCTAATATGCTAATATGCTAATACGCTAACACGCTATGCTAATATGCTAATATGCTAATATGCTAATATGCTAATATGCTAATATGCTAATATGCTATGCTAATATGCTAATATGCTAATATGCTAATATGTTAATATGCTAATATGCTATGCTAATATGCTAATATGCTAATATGCTATGCTAATATGCTAATATGCTAATACGCTAACACGCTATGCTAATATGCTAATATGCTAATATGCTAATATGCTATACTAATATGCTAATATGCTAATATGCTATGCTAATATGCTAATATGCTAATATGCTATGCTAATATGCTAATATGCTAATATGCTAATATGCTAATATGCTATGTTAATATGCTAAATATGGTAATATGCTAATATGCTATGCTAATATGCTAATATGCTAATACGCTAACACGCTAACACGCTATGCTAATATGATAATATGCTAATATGCTAATATGCTATGCTAATATGCTAATATGCTAATATGCTAATATGCTATGCTAATATGCTATGCTAATATGCTAATATGCTAATATGCTAATATGCTAATATGCTAACACGCTATGCTAATATGCTAATATGCTAATATGCTAATATGCTAATACGCTAATATGCTAACACGCTAATATGCTAACACGCTATGCTAATATGCTAATATGCTAATATACTAATATGCTATGCTAATATGCTAATATGCTAATACGCTAACACGCTATGCTAATATGCTATGCTAATATGCTAATATGCTAACATGCTAATATGCTATGCTAATATGCTAATATGCTAATATGCTAATATGCTATGCTAATATGCTAATATGCTAATATGCTAATATGCTAATATGCTATGCTAATATGCTAATACGCTAATACGCTAACACGCTATGCTAATATGCTAATATGCTAATATGCTAATATGCTATGCTAATATGCTATGCTAATATGCTAATATGTTAATATGCTAATATGCTATGCTAATATGCTAATATGCTAATATGCTATGCTAATATGCTAATATGCTAATATGCTAATATGCTATGCTAATATGCTAATATGCTAATATGCTATGCTATGCTAATATGCTAATATGCTAATATGCTAATATGTTAATATGCTAATATGCTATGCTAATATGCTAATATGCTAATATGCTAATATGCTATGCTAATATGCTAATATGCTAATTTGCTAATATGCTATGCTAATATGCTAATATGCTAATATGCTTATATGCTATGTTAATATGCTAATATGCTAATATGCTAATATGCTATGCTAATATGCTAATATGCTAATATGCTAATGTGCTAATATGCTAATATGCTAATATGCTAATATGCTAATACGCTAATATGCTAACATGCTATGCTAATATGCTAATATGCTAATATGCTATGCTATTCTAATATGCTAATATGCTAATATGCTAATACGCTAACACGCTATGCTAATATGCTAATATGCTAATATGCTAATATGCTATGCTAATATGCTAATATGCTAATATGCTAATATGCTAATATGCTATGCTAATATGCTAATATGCTAATATGTTAATATGCTATGCTAATATGCTAATATGTTAATATGCTAATATGCTAATATGCTATGCTAATATGCTAATATGCTAATATGCTAATATGCTAATACGCTAACACGCTATGCTAATATGCTAATATGCTAATATGCTAATATGCTATGCTAATATGATATGCTAATATGCTAATATGCTAATACGCTAACACGCTATGCTAATATGCTAATATGCTAATATGCTAATATGCTATGCTTATACGCTAATATGCTAATATGCTAATATGCTAATATGCTAATATGCTATGCTAATATGCTAATATGCTAATATGTTAATATGCTAATATGCTAATGTGTTAATATGCTAATATATTAATATGCTAATATGCTAATATGCTAATATGCTAATATGCTATGCTAATATGCTATTATGCTAACACGCTATGCTAATATGCTAATATGCTAATATGCTAATATGCTAATATGCTAATACGCTAATATGCTAACACACTATGCTAATATGCTAATATGCTAATATGCTAATATGCTAATATGCTATGCTAATATGCTAATATACTAATATGCTAATACGCTAACACGCTATGCTAATATGCTAATATGCTATGCTAATATGCTAATATACTAATATGCTAATATGCTATGCTAATATGCTATGCTAATATGCTAATACGCTAACACGCTATGCTAATATGCTAATATGCTAATATTCTAATATGCTAATATGCTATGCTAATATGCTAATATGATAATATGCTAATATGCTAATATGCTATACTAATATGCTAATATGCTAATACGCTAACACGCTATGCTAATATGCTAATATGCTAATATGCTAATATGCTATACTAATATGCTAATATGCTAATATGCTAATATGCTAATATGCTATGCTAATATGCTAATATGCTAATATGCTAATATGCTATGCTAATATGCTAATATGCTAATACGCTAACACGCTATGCTAATATGCTAATATGCTAATATGCTATGCTAATATGCTAAGATGTTAATATGCTAATATGCTAATATACTATGCTAATATGCTATGCTAATATGCTAATATGTTTAATATGCTAATTTGCTAATATGCTATGCTAATATGCTAATATGCTAATACGCTAACACGCTATGCTAATATGCTAATATGCTAATATGCTATGCTAATATGCTATGCTAATACGCTAATATGCTAACACGCTATGCTAATATGCTAATATGCTAATATGCTAATATGCTAATATGCTATGCTAATTTGCTAATATGCTAATATGCTAATATGCTAATATGCTAATATGCTAATATGCTAACACGCTATGCTAATATGCTAATATGCTAATATGCTATGCTAATATGCTAATATGCTAATATGCTAATATGCTATGCTAATATGCTAATATGCTAATATGCTAATATGCTAATATGCTATGCTAATATGCTAATATGCTATGCTAATATGCTAATATGCTAATATGCTAATACGCTAATATGCTAATATACTAATATGCTAATATGCTATGCTAATATGCTATGTTATGCTAATATGCTATGTTAATATGCTAATATGTTAATATGCTAATATTCTAATATGCTAATATGCTATGCTAATATGCTAATTTGCTAATATGCTAACACGCTATGCTAATATGCTAATATGCTAATATGCTAATATGCTATGTTAATATGCTAATATGCTAATATGCTAATATGTTAATATGCTATGTTAATATGCTAATATGCTAATATGCTAATATGCTAATATGATAATATGCTAATATGCTAATATGCTAATATGCTATGCTAATACGCTAACATGCTATGCTAATATGCTAATATGCTATGCTAATATGCTAATATGCTAATATACTAATATGCTAATATGCTAATATACTATGCTAATATGTTAATATGCTAATATGCTAATATGCTAATATGTTAATATGCTAATATGCTAATATGCTATGCTAATATGTTAATATGCTAATATGCTATGTTAATATGCTAATATGCTAATATGCTAATATGCAAATATGCTATGCTAATACGCTAATATGCTAACACGCTATGCTAATATGCTAATATGCTAATATGCTAATATGCTAATACGCTAATATGCTAACACGCTATGCTAATATGCTAATATGCTAATATGCTAATATGCTAATACGCTAATATGCTAACACGCTATGCTAATATGCTAATATGCTAATATGCTAATATGCTATGCAATATGCTAATATGCTAATACGCTAACACGCTATGCTAATATGCTATGCTAATATGCTAATATGCTAATATGCTAATATGCTATGCTAATATTATGCTAATACTAATATGCTATGCTAATGCTAATATGCTAATATGCTATGCTAATATGTTAATATGCTAACACGCAATGCTAATATGCTGATATGCTATGCTAATATGCTAATATGCTAATATGCTATGCTAATATGCTAATATGCTAATATGCTATGCTAATATGCTAATATGCTAATATGCTAATATGCTATGCTAATATGCTAATATGCTAATATGCTAATATGCTAATATGCTAATATGCTATGCTAATATGCTAATATGCTAATATGCTATGCTAATATGCTATGCTAATACGCTAACACGCTATGCTAATATGCTAATATACTAATATGCTAATATGCTATGCTAATATGCTATGCTAATATGCTATGTTATGTTAATATGCTAATATGCTAATATACTATGCTAATATGCTAATATGTTAATATGCTAATATGCTAATTGCTATGCTAATATGCTAATATGCTAATACGCTAACACGCTATGCTAATATGCTATATGCTAATATGCTAATATGTTATGCTAATATGCTATGCTAATATGCTAATATGTTAATATGCTAGTATGCTATGCTAATATGTTATGCTAATATGCTAATGTGCTAATATGCTATGCTAATATGCTAATATGCTAATATGCTAATATGCTATGCTAATATGCTAATATGTTAATATGCTAACACGCTATCCTAATATGCTATGCTATGCTAATATGGTAATATGCTAATATGCTATGCTAATATGCTAATATGCTAATATGCTAATATGCTAATATGCTATGCTAATATGCTAATATGCTAATATGCTAATATGCTAATATGCTAATATGCTAATATGCTAATATGATATGCTAATATGTTAATATGCTAATATGCTAATATGCTAATATGCTATGCTAATATGCTAATATGCTAATATGCTAATATGCTAATATGCTATGCTAATATGCTATTATGCTAATATGCTAATATGCTAATATGCTAATATGCTAATATGCTAATATGCTAATATGCTAATATGCTATGCTAAAATGCTAATATGCTAATACGCTAACACGCTATGCTAATATGCTAATATGCTAATATGTTATGCTAATATGTTATGCTAATATGTTATGCTAATATGCTAAAATATTAATATGCTAATATGCTAATATGCTAATATGCTAATATGCTAATATGCTATGCTAATATACTAATATGCTAATATGCTAATATGTTAATATGCTAATATGCTATGCTAATATGCTATGTTAATATGCTAATATGCTATGCTAATATGCTAATATGCTAATACGCTAACACGCTATGCTAATATGCTAATATGCTAATATGCTAATATGCTAATATGCTAATATGCTAATACATTATGCTAATATGCTATGCTAATATGCTAATATGCTATGCTAATATGCTAATATGCTAATATGCTAATATGCTAATATGCTAATATGCTAATACGCTAATATGCTAACACGCTATGCTAATATGCTAATATGCTAATATGCTATGCTAATATGCTAATATGCTAATACGCTAACACGCTATGCTAATATGCTAATATGCTAATATGCTAATATGCTAATATGCTATGCTAATATGCTAATATGCTAATATGCTAATATGTTAATATGCTAATATGCTATGCTAATATGCTAATATGCTATGCTAATATGCTAATATGCTAATATGCTAATACGCTAATATGCTAACATGCTATGCTAATATGCTAATATGCTAATATGCTATGCTAATATGCTAATATGCTAATATGCTAATATGCTAATACGCTAACACGCTATGCTAATATGCTAATATGCTAATATGCTAATATGCTAATATGCTATGCTAATATGCTAATATGCTAATATGTTAATATGCTATATGCTAATATGCTAATATGCTAATATGCTAATATGCTATGCTATATGCTAATATGCTAATATGCTAATATGCTATGTTAATATGCTAATATGCTAATATGCTAATATGCTAATATGCTAATATGCTAATATGCTATGCTAATATGCTAATATGCTAATATGCTATGCTAATATGCTAATATGCTAATATGCTAATATGCTATGCTAATATGCTAATATGCTAATTTGCTAATATGCTATGCTAATATGCTAATATGCTAATATGCTTATATGCTATGTTAATATGCTAATATGCTAATATGCTAATATGCTATGCTAATATGCTAATATGCTAATATGCTAATATGCTATGCTAATATGCTAATATGCTAATATGCTAATATGCTAATATGCTAATATGCTAATATGCTAATACGCTAACACGCTATGCTAATATGCTAATATGCTATGCTAATATGCTAATATACTAATATGCTAATTTGCTAATATGCTAATATGCTATGCTAATATGCTAATATTCTAATATGCTAATATGCTAATATGCTAATACGCTAATATGCTAACACGCTATGCTAATATGCTAATATGCTAATATGCTAATATGGTAATATGCTATGCTAATATGCTAATATGCTAATACGCTAACACGCTATGCTAATATGCTAATATGCTAATATGCTAATATGCTATGCTATGCTAATATGCTAATATGCTAATATGCTAATATGCTAATGTTATATGCTAATATGCTATGCTAATATGCTAATATGCTAATACGCTAATATGCTAACATGCTATGCTAATATGCTAATATGCTAATATGCTAATATGCTATGCTAATATGCTATGCTAATATGCTAATATGCTATGCTAATATGCTAATATGTTAATATGCTAATATGCTATGCTAATATGCTAATATACTAATATGCTAATATGCTATGCTAATACGCTATGCTAACACGATATGCTAATATGCTAATATGCTAAAATGCTAATACGCTAATACGCTAATATGCTAACACGCTATGCTAATATGCTAATATGCTAATATGCTAATATGCTATGCTAATATGCTAATATGCTAATTTGCTAATATGCTAATATACTATGCTAATATACTATGCTAATATGCTAATATGCTAATATGTTAATATGCTAATATGCTATGCTAATATGCTAATATGCTAATATGCTAATATGCTATGCTAATATGCTAATATGCTAATTTGCTAATATGCTATGCTAATATGCTAATATGCTTATATGCTATGTTAATATGCTAATATGCTAATATGCTAATATGCTAATATGCTATGCTAATATGCTAATATGCTAATATGCTAATATGCTATGCTAATATGCTAATATGCTAATATGCTAATATGCTAATATGCTAATATGCTAATATGCTAATACGCTAACACGCTATGCTAATATGCTAATATGCTATGCTAATATGCTAATATACTAATATGCTAATTTGCTAATATGCTAATATGCTATGCTAATATGCTAATATTCTAATATGCTAATATGCTAATATGCTAATACGCTAATATGCTAACACGCTATGCTAATATGCTAATATGCTAATATGCTAATATGGTAATATGCTATGCTAATATGCTAATATGCTAATACGCTAACACGCTATGCTAATATGCTAATATGCTAATATGCTAATATGCTATGCTATGCTAATATGCTAATATGCTAATATGCTAATATGCTAATGTTAATATGCTAATATGCTATGCTAATATGCTAATATGCTAATACGCTAATATGCTAACATGCTATGCTAATATGCTAATATGCTAATATGCTAATATGCTATGCTAATATGCTATGCTAATATGCTAATATGCTATGCTAATATGCTAATATGTTAATATGCTAATATGCTATGCTAATATGCTAATATACTAATATGCTAATATGCTATGCTAATACGCTATGCTAACACGATATGCTAATATGCTAATATGCTAAAATGCTAATACGCTAATACGCTAATATGCTAACACGCTATGCTAATATGCTAATATGCTAATATGCTAATATGCTATGCTAATATGCTAATATGCTAATTTGCTAATATGCTAATATACTATGCTAATATACTATGCTAATATGCTAATATGCTAATATGTTAATATGCTAATATGCTATGCTAATATGCTAATATGCTAATACACTAACACGCTATGCTAATATGTTAATATGCTAATATGCTATGCTAATATGCTAATATGCTAATATGCTAATATGCTATGCTAATATGCTAATATGCTAATATGCTAATATGCTAATACGCTATGCTAACACGCTATGCTAATATGCTAATATGCTAATATGCTAATATGCTAATATACTATGCTAATATGCTAATATGCTAATACGCTAATACGCTATGCTAATATGCTAATATGCTAATATGCTATGCTAATATGCTAATATACTAATATGCTAATATGCTATGCTAATATGCTAATATGCTAATATGCTAATACGCTAAAATGCTATGCCAATATGCTAATATGCTAATATGCTAATATGCTAATATGCTAATATGCTATGCTAATATGCTAATATGCTAATATGCTAATACGCTAACACGCTATGCTAATATGCTAATATGCTAATATGCTAATATGCTATGCTAATATGCTAATATGTTAATATGCTAATATGCTATGCTAATATGCTAATATGCTAATATGATAATATGCTAATATGCTAATATGCTAATATGCTAATATGCTATGCTAATACGCTAATATGCTAACACGCTATGCTAATATGCTAATATGCTAACACGCTATGCTAATATGCTAACACGCTATGCTAATATGCTAATATGCTAATATGCTAATACGCTAATATGCTAACACGCTATGCTAATATGCTAATATGCTAATATGCTAACACGCTATGCTAATATGCTAACACGCTATGCTAATATGCTAATATGCTAATATGCTAATATGCTAATACGCTAATATGCTAACACGCTATGCTAATATGCTAATATGCTAATATGCTATGCTAATATGCTAATATGCTAATACGCTAACACGCTATGCTAATATGCTATGCTAATATGTTAATATGCTAATATGCTAATATGCTATGCTAATATGCTAATATGCTAATATACTAATATGCTATGCTAATATGCTAATATGCTAATATGCTATGCTAATATGCTAATATGTTAATATGCTAACACGCAATGCTAATATGCTGATATGCTATGCTAATATGCTAATATGCTAATATGCTATGCTAATATGCTAATATGCTAATATGCTAAAATGCTATGCTAATATGCTAATATGCTAATATGCTAATATGCTATGCTAATATGCTAATATGCTAATATGCTAATATGCTAATATGCTAATATGCTAATATGCTATGCTAATATGCTAATACGCTAACACGCTATGCTAATATGCTAATATGCTAATATGCTAATATGCTAATATGCTATGCTAATATGCTAATATGCTAATATGCTAATATGCTATGCTAATATGCTATGCTAATATGCTATGTTATGTTAATATGCTAATATGCTAATATGCTAATATACTATGCTAATATGCTAATATGTTAATATGCTAATATGCTAATATGCTAATATGCTATGCTAATATGCTAATATGCTAATACGCTAACACGCTATGCTAATATGCTAATATGCTAATATGCTAATATGTTATGCTAATATGCTATGCTAATATGCTAATATGTTAATATGCTAATATGCTATGCTAATATGTTATGCTAATATGCTAATGTGCTAATATGCTATGCTAATATGCTAATATGCTAATATGCTAATATGCTAATATGCTAATATGCTATGCTAATATGCTAATATGTTAATATGCTAACACGCTATCCTAATATGCTAATATGCTATGCTAATATGCTAATATGCTAATATGCTATGCTAATATGCTAATATGCTAATATGCTAATATGCTATGCTAATATGCTAATATGCTAATATGCTAATATGCTAATATGCTAATATGATATGCTAATATGTTAATATGCTAATATGCTAATATGCTATGCTAATATGCTAATATGCTAATATGCTAATATGCTAATATGCTATGCTAATATGCTAATATGCTAATATGCTAATATGCTAATATGCTAATATGCTATGCTAATATGCTAATATGCTAATACGCTAACACGCTATGCTAATATGCTAATATGTTATGCTAATATGTTATGCTAATATGCTAAAATATTAATATGCTAATATGCTAAAATATTAATATGCTAATATGCTAATATGCTAATATGCTAATATGCTATGCTAATATACTAATATGCTAATATGCTAATATGTTAATATGCTAATATGCTATGCTAATATGCTAATATGCTAATATGTTAATATGCTAATATGCTATGCTAATATGCTAATATGCTAATACGCTAACACGCTATGCTAATATGCTAATATGCTAATATGCTAATATACTAATATGCTAATACATTATGCTAATATGCTATGCTAATATGCTAATATGCTATGCTAATATGCTAATATGCTAATATGCTAATATGCTAATATGCTAATACGCTAATATGCTAACACGCTATGCTAATATGCTAATATGCTAATATGCTATGCTAATATGCTAATATGCTAATACGCTAACACGCTATGCTAATATGCTAATATGCTAATATGCTATGCTAATATGCTAATATGCTAATATGCTATGCTAATATGCTAATATGCTAATATGCTAATATGTTAATATGCTAATATGCTATGCTAATATGCTAATATGCTATGCTAATATGCTAATATGCTAACATGCTATGCTAATATGCTAATATGCTAATATGCTATGCTAATATGCTAATATGCTAATATGCTAATACGCTAACACGCTATGCTAATATGCTAATATGCTAATATGCTATGCTAATATGCTAATATGCTAATATGCTAATATGTTAATATGCTAATATGCTATGCTAATATGCTAATATGCTATGCTAATATGCTAATATGCTAATATGCTAATACGCTAATATGCTAACATGCTATGCTAATATGCTAATATGCTAATATGCTATGCTAATATGCTAATATGCTAATATGCGAATACGCTAACACGCTATGCTAATATGCTAATATGCTAATATGCTAATATGCTAATATGCTATGCTAATATGCTAATATGCTAATATGCTAATATGCTAATATGCTATGCTAATATGCTAATATGCTAATATGTTAATATGCTATGCTAATATGCTAATATGTTAATATGCTAATATGCTAATATGCTATGCTAATATGCTAATATGCTAATATGCTAATACGCTAACACGCTATGCTAATATGCTAATATGCTAATATGCTAATATGCTATGCTAATATGATATGCTAATATGCTAATATGCTAATACGCTAACACGCTATGCTAATATGCTAATATGCTAATATGCTAATATGCTATGCTTATACGCTAATATGCTAATATGCTAATATGCTAATATGCTATGCTAATATGCTAATATGCTAATATGCTAATATGCTAATATGTTAATATGCTAATATGCTAATATGCTAATATGTTAATATGCTAATATATTAATATGCTAATATGCTAATATGCTAATATGCTAATATGCTAATATGCTAATATGCTATGCTAATACGCTAATATGCTAACACGCTATGCTAATATGCTAATATGCTATGCTAATATGCTAATATGCTAATACGCTAATATGCTAACACACTATGCTAATATGCTAATATGCTCATATGCTAATATGCTAATATGCTATGCTAATATGCTAATATGCTAATATGCTAATACGCTAACACGCTATGCTAATATGCTAATATGCTATGCTAATATGCTAATATGCTAATATGCTAATATGCTAATATGCTATGCTAATATGCTAATATGCTAATATGCTAATACGCTAACACGCTATGCTAATATGCTAATATGCTAATATTCTAATATGCTAATATGCTATGCTAATATGCTAATATGATAATATGTTAATATGCTAATATGCTATACTAATATGCTAATATGCTAATATGCTAATACGCTAACACGCTATGCTAATATGCTAATATGCTAATATGCTAATATGCTATGCTAATATGCTAATATGCTAATATGCTAATATGCTAATATGCTATGCTAATATGCTAATATGCTAATATGCTAATATGCTAATATGCTAATATGCTATGCTAATATGCTAATATGCTAATATGCTAATATGCTATGCTAATATGCTAATATGCTAATACGCTAACACGCTATGCTAATATGCTAATATGCTAATATGCTATGCTAATATGCTGATGATAATATGCTAATATGCTAATATACTATGCTAATATGCTAATATGCTAATATGCTAATATGCTAATATGCTAATATGCTAATATGCTAATATGCTATGCTAATATGCTAATATGCTAATATGCTAATATGCTAATATGCTATGCTAATATGCTAATATGTTAATATGCTAATATGCTAATATGCTATGCTAATATGCTAATATGCTAATATGCTAATATGCTATGCTAATATGCTAATATGCTAATATGCTAATATGCTAATATGCTATGCTAATATGCTATGCTAATATGCTAATATGTTAATATGCTAATATGCTAATATGCTATGCTAATATGTTAATATGCTAATATGCTATGTTAATATGCTAATATGCTAATATGCTAATATGCAAATATGTTATGCTAATACGCTAATATGCTAACACGCTATGCTAATATGCTAATATGCTAATATGCTAATACGCTAATATGCTAACACGCTATGCTAATATGCTAATATGCTAATATGCTAATATGCTAATATGCTATGCTAATATGCTAATATGCTAATACGCTAACACGCTATGCTAATATGCTATGCTAATATGCTAATATGCTAATATGCTAATATGCTAATATGTTAATATGCTATGCTAATATGCTAATATGCTAATTTGCTAATATGCTATGCTAATATGCTAATATGCTAATACGCTAACACGCTATGCTAATATGCTAATATGCTAATATGCTATGCTAATATGCTAATATGCTAATACGCTAATATGCTAACACGCTATGCTAATATGCTAATATGCTAATATGCTAATATGCTATGCTAATTTGCTAATATGCTAATATGCTAATATGCTAATATGCTAATATGCTAATATGCTAACACGCTATGCTAATATGCTAATATGCTAATATGCTATGCTAATATGCTAATATGCTAATATGCTAATATGCTATGCTAATATGCTAATATGCTAATATGCTAATATGCTATGCTAATACGCTAATATGCTATGCTAATATGCTAATATGCTAATATGCTAATATGCTAATACGCTAATATGCTAATATACTAATATGCTAATATGCTATGCTAATATGCTATGTTATGCTAATATGCTATGCTAATATGCTAATATGTTAATATGCTAATATGCTAATATGCTAATATGCTATGCTAATATGCTAATATGCTAATATGCTAATATGCTAACACGCTATGCTAATATGCTAATATGCTAATATGCTATGTTAATATGCTAATATGCTAATATGCTAATATGTTAATATGCTATGCTAATATGCTAATATGCTAATATGCTAATATGCTAATATGCTAATATGATAATATGCTAATATGCTAATATGCTAATATGCTAATATGCTAATACGCTAACACACTATGCTAATATGCTAATATGCTATGTTAATATGCTAATATACTAATATGCAAATATGCTAATATACTATGCTAATATGTTAATATGCTAATATGCTAATATGCTAATATGCTAATACGCTATGCTAACACGCTATGCTAATATGCTAATATGCTAATATGCTAATATGCTATCCTAATATGCTAATATGCTAATATGCTAATATGCTAATACGCTAACACGCTATGCTAATATGCTAATATGCTAATATGCTAATATGCTAATATGCTAATATGCTATGCTAATATGCTAATATGCTAATATGCTAATATGCTATGCTAATATGCTAATATGCTAATATGCTAATATGCTATGCTAATATGCTAATATGCTAATATGCTAATATGCTATGCTAATATGCTAATATGCTAATATGCTAATATACTAATATGCTAATATGATATGCTAATATGTTAATATGCTAATATGCTAATATGCTATGCTAATATGCTAATATGCTAATATGCTAATATGCTAATATGCTATGCTAATATGCTAATATGCTAATATGCTAATATGCTAATATGCTAATATGCTATTCTAATATGCTAATACGCTAACACGCTATGCTAATATGCTAATATGCTAATATGTTATGCTAATATGTTATGCTAATATGCTAAAATATTAATATGCTAATATGCTAATATGCTAATATGCTAATATGCTATGCTAATATACTAATATGCTAATATGCTAATATGTTAATATGCTAATATGCTATGCTAATATGCTAATATGTTAATATGCTAATATGCTATGCTAATATGCTAATATGCTAATATGCTAATATGCTAATACGCTAACACGCTATGCTAATATGCTAATATGCTAATATGCTAATATGCTAATACATTATGCTAATATGCTATGCTAATATGCTAATATGCTAATATGCTAATATGCTAATATGTTAATATGCTATGCTAATATGCTAATATGCTAATATGCTAATATGCTTATACGCTAACACGCTATGCTATGCTAATATGCTAATATGCTATGCTATGCTAATATGCTAATATGCTAATATGCTAATATGCTATGCTAATATGCTAATATGCTAATATGCTAATACGCTAACACGCTATGCTAATATGCTAATATACTAATATGCTAATATGCTATGCTAATATGCTAATATGCTAATATGCTAATATACTAATATGCTAATATGCTAATATGCTATGCTAATATGCTATGTTAATATGCTAATCTGCTAATATGCTAATATGCTAATATGCTAATATGCTAATATGCTATGCTAATATGCTAATATGCTAATATATTAATATGCTATGCTAATATGCTAATACGATAACACGCTATGCTAATATGCTGATATGCTAATATGCTAATATGCTTATATGCTATGCTAATATGCTAATATGCTAATATGCTAATATGCTAATATGCTAATTTATTAATATGCTATGCTAATATGCTAATATGCTAATATGCTAATATGCTAGGCTAATATGCTAATATGCTAATATGCTATGCTAATATGCTAATATGCTAATATGCTAATATGTTAATACGCTAACACGGTATGCTAATATGCTAATATGCTAATATGCTAATATGCTAATATGCTATGTTAATATGCTAATATACTAATATGCTAATATGCTAATATGCTAATATGCTATGCTAATATGCTAATATGCTAATATGCTAATATGCTAATATGCTAATATGCTAATATGCTAATACGCTATGCTAACACGCTATGCTAATATGCTAATATGCTAATATGCTATGCTAATATGCTAATATGCTAATATGCTAATATGCTAATATGCTAATATGCTATGCTAATATGCTAATATGCTAATATGCTAATATGTTAATATGCTAATATGCTATGCTAATATGCTAATATGCTAATACGCTAATATACTAACATGCTATGCTAATATGCTAATATGCTAATATGCTAATATGCTATGCTAATATGCTAATATGCTAATATGCTAATACGCTAACACGCTATGCTAATATGCTAATATGCTAATATGCTATGCTAATATGCTAATATGCTAATATGCTAATATGCTAATATGCTATGCTAATATGCTAATATGCTAATGTGTTAATATGCTATGCTAATATGCTAATATGTTAATATGCTAATATGCTAATATGCTATGCTAATATGCTAATATGCTAATACGCTAACACGCTATGCTAATATGCTAATATGCTAATATGCTAATATGCTATGCTAATATGATATGCTAATATGCTAATATGCTAATATGCTAATATGCTAATATGCTAATACGCTAATATGCTAATATGCTATGCTAATATGATATGCTAATATGCTAATATGCTAATATGCTAATATGCTAATACGCTAACACGCTATGCTAATATGCTAATATGCTAATATGCTAATATGCTAATATGCTATGCTTATACACTAATATGCTAATATGCTAATATGCTAATATGCTATGCTAATATGCTAATATGCTAATATGTTAATATGCTAATATGCTAATGTGTTAATATGCTAATATATTAATATGCTAATATGCTAATATGCTAATATGCTAATATGCTATGCTAATACGCTAATATGCTAACACGCTATGCTAATATGCTAATATGCTAATATGCTAATACGCTAATATGCTAACACACTATGCTAATATGCTAATATGCTAATATGCTAATATGCTAATATGCTATGCTAATATGCTATGCTAATATGCTAATATGCTAATATGCTAATACGCTAACACGCTATGCTAATATGCTAATATGCTATGCTAATATGCTAATATGCTAATATGCTAATATGCTATGCTAATATGCTAATATGCTAATATGCTAATACGCTAACACGCTATGCTAATATGCTAATATGCTAATATGCTAATATGCTATGCTAATATGCTAATATGATAATATGCTAATATGCTAATATGCTATACTAATATGCTAATACGCTAATACGCTAATACGCTAACACGCTATGCTAATATGCTAATATGCTAATATGCTATGCTAATATGCTAATATGCTAATATGCTAATATGCTATGCTAATATGCTAATATGCTAATATGCTAATATGTTAATACGCTAACACGGTATGCTAATATGCTAATATGCTAATATGCTAATATGCTAATATGCTATGTTAATATGCTAATATACTAATATGCTAATATGCTAATATGCTAATATGCTATGCTAATATGCTAATATGCTAATATGCTAATATGCTAATATGCTAATATGCTAATACGCTATGCTAATATGCTAATATGCTAATATGCTAATATGCTATGCTAATATGCTAATATGCTAATACGCTAACACGCTATGCTAATATGCTAATATGCTAATATGCTAATATGCTAATATGCTAATACGCTAACACGCTATGCTAATATGGTAATATGCTAATATGCTAATATGCTATACTAATATGCTAATATGCTAATATGCTAATATGCTAATATGCTAATATGCTAATATGCTATGCTAATATGCTATGCTAATATGCTAATATGCTAATATGCTATTATGCTATGCTAATATGCTAATATGCTAATATGCTAATATGCTAATATGCTATGCTAATATGCTAATATGCTAATATGCTATGCTAATATGAAATGCTAATATGCTAATACGCTAATATGCTAACTAGCTATGCTAATATGCTATGCTAACATGCTAATATGTTAATATGCTAATATGATAATATGCTAATATGATAATATGCTATGCTAATATGCTAATAAGCTAATATGCTAATATGCTATGCTATTATGCTAATATGCTAATATGCTAATACGTTAATATGCTATGCTAATATGCTAATATGCTAATATGTTAATATGCTAATATGCTAATATGCTAATATGCTAATGTACTATGCTAATACGCTAATATGCTAACACGCTATGCTAATATGCTAATATGCTAATATGCTAATATGCTAATACGTTAATATGCTAATACGTTAATATGCTAACATGTTATGCTAATATGCTAATATGCTAATATGCTAATATGTTAATATGCTAATACTCTAATATAACACGCTATGCTAATATGCTAATATGCTAATATGCTAATATGCTAATATGCTAATATGCTATGCTAATATGCTAATATGCTAATACGCTAACACGCTATGCTAATATGCTAATATGCTAATATGCTATGCTAATATGCTAATTTGCTATGCTAATATGCTAATATGCTAATATGCTAATATACTATGCTAATATACTATGCTAATATACTATGCTAATATGCTAATATGCTAATATGCTCTGCTAATATGCTAATATGCTAATATGCTAATATGCTAATACACTAACACGCTATGCTAATATGCTAATATGCTAATACACTAACACGCTATGCTAATATGTTAATATGCTAATATGCTATGCTAATATGCTAATATGTTAATATACTAATATGCTATGCTAATATGCTAATATGCTAATATGCTAATATGCTAATATGTTAATACGCTAACATGCTAACACGCTATGCTGATATGCTAATATGCTAATATGCTAATATGCTAATATGCTATGCTAATATGCTAATATGCTAATACGCTAACACGCTATGCTAATATGCTAATATGCTAATATGCTAATATGCTATGCTAATATGCTAATATGCTAATATGATAATATGCTAATATGTTAATATGCTAATACGCTAATATGCTATGCTAATATGCTAATATGCTAATATGCTAATATGCTAATATGCTAATATGTTAATATGCTAATATGCTATGCTAATATGTTAATATGCTAATATGCTAATATGCTATGTTAATACGCTAATATGCTAATATGCTAATATGCTAATATGCTAACATGCTATGCTAATATGCTAATATGCTAATATGCTAATATGCTAATATGCTATGCTAATATGCTAATATACTAATATGCTAATATGCTAATGTACTATGCTAATACGCTAATATGCTAACACGCTATGCTAATATGCTAATATGCTAATATGCTAATACGTTAATATGCTAACATGCTATGCTAATATGCTAATATGCTAATATGCTAATATGCTAATATGCTAATATGTTAATATGCTAATACTCTAATGTTAACACGCTATGCTAATATGCTAATATGCTAATATGCTAATATGCTAATATGCTATGCTAATATGCTAATATGCTAATACGCTAACACGCTATGCTAATATGCTAATATGCTAATATGCTATGCTAATATGCTAATTTGCTATGCTAATATACTAATATGCTAATATGCTAATATGCTAATATACTATGCTAATATACTATGCTAATATACTATGCTAATATGCTAATATGCTAATATGCTATGCTAATATGCTAATATGCTAATATGCTAATACACTAACACGCTATGCTATGTTAATATGCTAATATGCTATGCTAATATGCTAATATGTTAATATGCTAATATGCTAATATGCTATGCTAATATGCTAATATGCTAATATGCTAATATGCTAATATGCTAATATGCTAATACGCTAACATGCTAACACGCTATGCTAATATGCTAATATGCTAATATGCTATGCTAATATGCTAATATGCTAATACGCTAACACGCTATGCTAATATGCTAATATGCTAATATGCTAATATGCTAATATGCTAATACGCTAACATGCTAATATGCTAATATAATAATATGCTAATATGCTAATATGCTATGCTAATATGCTAATATGCTAATATGCTAATATGCTAATACGCTAACTCGCTATGCTAATATGCTAATATGTTAATATGCTAATATGCTATGCTAATATGCTAATATGCTAATATGTTAATATGCTAATATGCTAATACGCTATCACGCTATGCTATATGCTAATATGCTAATATGCTATGCTAATATGCTAATATGCTAATATGCTATGCTAATATGCTTATATGCTAATATGCTAATATGCTATGCTAATATGCTAATATGCTAATACGCTAATATGCTAATATGCTATGCTAATATGCTAATATGCTAATACGCTAACACGCTATGCTAATATGCTAATATGCTAATATGCTAATATGCTAATATGCTATGCTAATATGCTATGCTAATATGCTATGCTAATACGCTAACACGCTATGCTAATATGCTAATATGCTAATATGTTAATATGCTAATATGCTAATATGCTAATATGCTAATATGCTATGCTAATATGCTAATATGCTAATATACTAATATGCTAATATGCTATGTTAATATGCTAATATGCTAATATGCTAATATGCTAATATGCTAATATGCTAATATGCTAATACGCTAACACGCTATGCTAATATGCTAATATGCTATGCTAATATGCTAATATACTAATATGCTAATTTGCTAATATGCTAATATGCTATGCTAATATGCTAATATGCTAATATGCTAATATGCTAATATGCTAATATGCTAATACGCTAATATGCTAACACGCTATGCTAATATGCTAATATGCTAATATGCTAATATGCTATGCTAATGTGCTAATATGCTAATACGCTAACACGCTATGCTAATATGCTAATATGCTAATATGCTAATATGCTATGCTAATATGCTAATATGCTAATATGCTAATATGCTAATATGCTAATGTTAATATGCTAATATGCTATGCTAATATGCTAATATGCTAATACGCTAATATGCTAACATGCTATGCTAATATGCTAATATGCTAATATGCTAATATGCTAATATGCTATGCTAATATGCTAATATGTTAATATGCTAATATGCTATGCTAATATGCTAATATACTAATATGCTAATATGCTATGCTAATACGCTATGCTAACACGATATGCTAATATGCTAATATGCTAATATGCTAATACGCTAATACGCTAATATGCTAACACGCTATGCTAATATGCTAATATGCTAATATGCTAATATGCTAATATGCTAATATGCTAATATGCTAATACGCTAATATGCTAACACGCTATGCTAATATGCTAATATGCTATGCTAATATGCTAATATGCTAATACGCTAACACGCTATGCTAATATGCTATACTAATATGCTAATATGCTATGCTAATATGCTATGTTAATATGCTAATATGCTAATATGCTAATATGCTATGCTAATATGCTAATATGTTAATATGCTAATATGCTATGCTAATATGCTAATACGTTAATACGCTAACACGCTATGCTACTATGCTAATATGCTAATATGCTAATATGCTAATATGCTAATATGCTAATATGCTATGTTAATATGCTAATATGCTATGGTAATATGCTAATATGCTAATATGCTAATATGCTAATATGCTAATATGATATGCTAATATGCTAATATGCTAATATGCTATGCTAATACGCTAACACGCTATGCTAATATGCTAATATGCTATGCTAATATGCTAATATGCTAATATGCTAATATGCTAATATGCTATGCTAATATGCTAATACGCTATCACGCTATGCTAATATGCTAATATGCTAATATGCTATGCTAATATGCTAATATGCTAATATGCTATACTAATATGCTTATATGCTAATATGCTAATATGCTATGCTAATATGCTAATATGCTAATACGCTAATATGCTAATATGCTATGCTAATATGCTAATATGCTAATATGCTAATATGCTAATACGCTAACACGCTATGCTAATATGCTAATATGCTAATATGCTAATATGCTATGCTAATATGCTATGCTAATATGCTATGCTAATATGCTATGCTAATACGCTAACACGCTATGCTAATATGCTAATATGCTAATATGTTAATATGCTAATATGCTAATATGCTAATATGCTATGCTAATATGCTAATATGCTAATATGCTAATATGCTAATATGCTAATATGCTATGTTAATATGCTAATATGCTAATATGCTAATATGCTAATATGCTATGCTAATATGCTAATATGCTAATATGTTAATACGCTAACACGCTATGCTAATATGCTAATATGCTATGCTAATATGCTAATATACTAATATGCTAATTTGCTAATATGCTAATATGCTATGCTAATATGCTAATATGCTAATATGCTAATATGCTAATAAGCTAATATGCTAATATGCTAATACGCTAATATGCTAACACGCTATGCTAATATGCTAATATGCTAATATGCTAATATGCTATGCTAATATGCTAATATGCTAATACGCTAACACGCTATGCTAATATGCTAATATGCTATGCTAATATGCTAATATGCTAATATGCTAATATGCTAATATGCTAATATGCTAATGTTAATATGCTAATATGCTATGCTAATATGCTAATATACTAATACGCTAATATGCTAACATGCTATGCTAATATGCTAATATGCTAATATGCTAATATGCTATGCTAATATGCTAATATGCTAATATGCTAATATGCTAATATGCTATGCTAATATGCTATGCTAATATGCTAATATGTTAATATGCTAATATGCTATGCTAATATGCTAATATACTAATATGCTAATATGCTATGCTAATACGCTATGCTAACACGATATGCTAATATGCTATGCTAATATGCTAATACGCTAATACGCTAATATGCTAACACGCTATGCTAATATGCTAATATGCTAATATGCTAATATGCTAATACGCTAATATGCTAACACGCTATGCTAATATGCTAATATGCTATGCTAATATGCTAATATGCTAATACGCTAACACGCTATGCTAATATGCTATACTAATATGCTAATATGCTATGCTAATATGCTATGTTAATATGCTAATATGCTAATATGCTAATATGCTATGCTAATATGCTAATATGTTAATATGCTAATATGCTATGCTAATATGCTAATACGTTAATACGCTAACACGCTATGCTAATATGCTAATATGCTAATATGCTAATATGCTAATATGCTATGCTAATATGCTAATATGCTAATATGTTAATATGCTAATATGCTATGCTAATATGCTAATATGCTAATATGCTAATATGATATGCTAATATGCTATGCTAATATGCTAATATGCTAATACGCTAACACGCTATGCTAATATGCTAATATGCTATGCTAATATGCTAATATGCTAATATGCTATGCTAATATGCTAATACGCTAACACGCTATGCTAATATGCTAATATGTTAATATGCTAATATGCTATGCTAATATGCTAATATGCTAATATGCTATGCTAATATGCTAATATGCTAATATGCTAATATGCTAATATGTTAATAAGCTAATATGCTAATATGCTAATATGCTAATATGCTATGCTAATTTGCTAATATGCTAATATGCTAATATGCTAATACGCTAATATGCTAACACGCTATGCTAATATGCTAATATGCTAATATGCTAATATGCTAATATGCTATGCGAATATGCTAATATGCTAATATGCTAATATGCTAACACGCTATGCTAATATGCTAATATGCTAATATGCTAATATGCTATGCTAATATGCTATGCTAATATGCTAATATGCTAACACGCTATGCTAATATGCTAATATGCTAACACGCTATGCTAATATGCTAATATGCTAACACGCTATGCTAATATGCTAATGTGCTAATATGCTAATATGCTAATATGCTATGCTAATATGCTAATATGTTAATATGCTAATATGCTAATATGCTATGCTAATATGCTAATATGCTAATATGCTAATATGCTAATATGCTAATATGCTATGTTAATATGCTATGTTAATATGCTAATATGCTATGCTAATATGTTAATATGCTAATATGCTAATATGCTAACATGCTATGCTAATATGTTGTGCTAATATGCTAATATGCTAATACGCTAACACGCTATGCTAATATGCTAATATGCTATGCTAATATGCTAATATGCTAATATGCTATGCTAATATGCTAATATGCTAATACGCTAACACGCTATGCTAATATGCTAATATGCTAATATGCTAATATGCTATACTAATATGCTAATATGCTAATATGCTAATATGCTATGCTAATATGCTAATATGCTAATATGCTAATATGCTAATATGCTAATATGCTATGTTAATATGCTAAATATGGTAATATGCTAATATGCTATGCTAATATGATAATATGCTAATACGCTAACACGCTATGCTAATATGCTAATATGCTAATATGCTATGCTAATATGCTAATATGCTAATATGCTATGCTAATATACTAATATGCTAATATGCTAATATGCTATGCTAATATGCTAATATGCTAATATGCTTATATGCTAATATGCTTATATGCTAATATGCTATGCTAATATGCTAATATGCTAATACGCTAACACGCTATGCTAATATGATAATATGCTAATATGCTAATATGCTATGCTAATATGCTAATATGCTAATATGCTATGCTAATATGCTATGCTAATATGCTAATATGCTAATATGCTAATATGCTAATATGCTAATATGCTAACACGCTATGCTAATATGCTAATATGCTAATATGCTAATATGCTAATACGCTAATATGCTAACACGCTATGCTAATATGCTAATATGCTAATATACTAATATGCTATGCTAATATGCTAATATGCTAATACGCTAACACGCTATGCTAATATGCTATGCTAATATGCTAATATGCTAATATGCTAATATGCTAATATGCTAATATGCTATGCTAATATGCTAATATGCTAATATGCTAATATGCTATGCTAATATGCTAATATGCTAATATGCTAATATGCTAATATGCTATGCTAATATGCTAATATGCTAATACGCTAACACGCTATGCTAATATGCTAATATGCTAATATGCTAATATGCTAATATGCTATGCTAATATGCTATGCTAATATGCTAATATGTTAATATGCTAATATGCTATGCTAATATGCTAATATGCTAATATGCTATACTAATATGCTAATATGCTAATATGCTAATATGCTATGCTAATATGCTAATATGCTAATATGCTATGCTATGCTAATATGCTAATATGCTAATATGCTAATATGCTAATATGCTAATATGCTATGCTAATATGCTAATATGCTAATATGCTAATACGCTAATATGCTAATATGCTAATATGCTAATATACAAATATGCTAATATGCTAATATGCTATGCTAATATGCTAATATGTTAATATGCTAATATGCTATGCTAATATGCTAATATGCTAATATGCTAATATGCTAATATGCTAATATGCTAATATGCTGATACGCTATGCTAGCACGCTATGCTAATATGCTAATATGCTAATATGCTAATATGCTAATATGCTATGCAAATATGCTAATAGTGCTAATATGCTAATACGCTAACACGCTATGCTATGCTAATATGCTAATATGCTAATATGCTAATATGCTATGCTAATATGCTAATATGCTAATATGCTAATATGCTATGCTAATATGCTAATATGCTAATACGCTAACACGCTATGCTAATATGCTAATATGCTAATATGCTATGCTAATATGCTAATATGCTAATATGCTAATATGCTATGCTAATATGCTAATATGCTAATCTGCTAATATGTTAATATGCTAATATGCTAATATGCTATGCTAATATGCTAATATGCTAATATGCTAATATGCTAATATGCTAATCTGCTAATATGCTAATATGCTAATATGCTAATATGCTAATATGCTTATATGCTATGCTAATATGCTAATATGCTAATTTGCTAATATGCTATGCTAATATGCTAATATGCTAATATGCTTATATGCTATGTTAATATGCTAATATGCTAATATGCTAATATGCTATGCTAATATGCTAATATGCTAATATGCTAATATGCTAATATGCTAATATGCTAAGCTAACACGCTATGCTAATATGCTAATATGCTATGCTAATATGCTAATATATTAATATGCTAATATGCTAATATGCTAATATGCTATGCTAATATGCTAATATTCTAATATACTAATATGTTAATACGCTAATATGCTAACACGCTATGCTAATATGCTAATATGCTAATATGCTAATATGCTATGCTAATATGCTAATATGCTAATACGCTAACATGCTATGTTAATATGCTAATATGCTAATATGCTAATATGCTAATATGCTATGCTAATATGCTAATATGCTAATACGTTAACACGCTATGCTAATATGCTAATATGCTAATATGCTAATATGCTAATATGCTATGCTAATATGCTAATATGCTAATATGCTATATTAATATGCTAATATGCTATGCTAATATGCTAATATGCTAATACGCTATGCTAACATGCTATGCTAATATGCTAATATGCTAATATGCTAATATGCTAATATGCTATGCTAATATGCTAATATGCTAATATGCTAATATGCTATGCTAATATGCTAATATGTTAATATGCTAATATGCTATGCTAATATGCTAATATAATATGCTAATATGCTATGCTAATACGCTATGCTAACACGCTATGCTAATATGCTAATATGCTAATATGCTATGCTAATACGCTATCCTAACACGCTATGCTAATATGCTAATATGCTAATATGCTAATATGCTAATATGCTAATTTGCTAATATGCTAATATGCTATGCTAATATGCTAATATGCTAATACGCTAACACGCTATGCTAATATGCTATGCTAATATGCTAATATGCTAATATGCTAATATGCTATGCTAATATGCTAATATGTTAATATGCTAATATGCTATGCTAATATGCTAATATGCTAATATGCTAATATGCTATGCTAATATGCTAATATGCTAATACGCTAACATGCTATGCTAATATGTTAATATGCTAATATGCTATGTTAATATGCTAATATGCTAATATGCTAATATGCTATGCTAATATGCTAATATGTTAATATGCTAATATGCTATGCTAATATGCTAATATGCTAATACGCTAATATGCTAATATGCTAATATGCTAATATGCTATGCTAATATGCTAATATGCTATGCTAATATGTTAATATGCTAATATGCTATGTTAATATGCTAATATGCTAATATGCTAATATGCTATGCTAATATGCTAATATGTTAATATGCTAATATGCTATGCTAATATGCTAATATGCTAATACGCTAATATGCTAATATGCTAATATGCTAATATGCTATGCTAATATGCTAATATGCTAATATGCTAATATGCTATGCTAATATGCTAATATGCTAATATACTAATATGCTATGCTAATATGCTAATATGCTAATACGCTAACACGCTATGCTAATATGCTAATATGCTAATATGCTAATATGCTAATATGCTAATACGCTAACACGCTATGCTAATATGGTAATATGCTAATATGCTAATATGCTATACTAATATGCTAATATGCTAATATGCTAATATGCTAATATGCTATGCTAATATGCTAATATGCTAATATGCTAATATGCTAATATGCTATGCTAATATGCTAATATGCTAATATGCTAATATGCTATGCTAATATGCTAATATGCTAATATGCTATGCTAATATGAAATGCTAATATGCTAATACGCTAATATGCTAACTAGCTATGCTAATATGCTATGCTAACATGCTAATATGTTAATATGCTAATATGATAATATGCTAATATGATAATATGCTATGCTAATATGCTAAGCTAATATGCTAATATGCTATGCTATTATGCTAATATGCTAATATGCTAATACGTTAATATGCTATGCTAATATGCTAATATGCTAATATGTTAATATGCTAATATGCTAATATGCTAATATGCTAATATGCTAATGTACTATGCTAATACGCTAATATGCTAACACGCTATGCTAATATGCTAATATGCTAATATGCTAATATGCTAATATGCTAATATGCTAATACGTTAATATGCTAATACGTTAATATGCTAACATGTTATGCTAATATGCTAATATGCTAATATGCTAATATGCTAATATGTTAATATGCTAATACTCTAATATAACACGCTATGCTAATATGCTAATATGCTAATATGCTAATATGCTATGCTAATATGCTAATATGCTAATACGCTAACACGCTATGCTAATATGCTAATATGCTAATATGCTATGCTAATATGCTAATTTGCTATGCTAATATGCTAATATGCTAATATGCTAATATACTATGCTAATATACTATGCTAATATACTATGCTAATATGCTAATATGCTAATATGCTAATATGCTAATATGCTAATATGCTAATATGCTAATATGCTAATACACTAACACGCTATGCTAATATGTTAATATGCTAATATGCTATGCTAATATGCTAATATGTTAATATGCTAATATGCTATGCTAATATGCTAATATGCTAATATGCTAATATGATAATATGTTAATACGCTAACATGCTAACACGCTATGCTGATATGCTAATATGCTAATATGCTAATATGCTAATATGCTATGCTAATATGCTAATATGCTAATACGCTAACACGCTATGCTAATATGCTAATATGCTAATATGCTAATATGCTAATATGCTATGCTAATATGCTAATATGCTAATATGATAATATGCTAATATGCTAATATGCTATGCTAATATGCTAATATGCTAATATGCTAATATGCTAATACGCTAACTCGCTATGCTAATATGCTAATATGCTAATATGCTAATATGCTATGCTAATATGCTAATATGCTAATATGCTAATATGCTAATATGCTATGCTAATATGCTAATATGCTAATATGTTAATATGTTAATATGCTAATATGTTTATATGCTAATACGCTATGCTAATATGCTAATATGCTAATATGCTAATATGCTAATATGCTAATATGCTAATATGTTAATATGCTAATATGCTATGCTAATATGTTAATATGCTAATATGCTAATATGCTATGTTAATACGCTAATATGCTAATATGCTAATATGCTAATATGCTAACATGCTATGCTAATATGCTAATATGCTAATATGCTAATATGCTATGCTAATATGCTAATATACTAATATGCTAATATGCTAATGTACTATGCTAATACGCTAATATGCTAATATGCTAATATGCTAATATGCTAATATGCTAATATGCTAATATGCTAATACGTTAATATGCTAACATGCTATGCTAATATGCTAATATGCTAATATGCTAATATGCTAATATGTTAATATGCTAATACTCTAATATGTTAACACGCTATGCTAATATGCTAATATGCTAATATGCTAATATGCTAATATGCTATGCTAATATGCTAATATGCTAATACGCTAACACGCTATGCTAATATGCTAATATGCTAATATGCTAATATGCTATGCTAATATGCTAATTTGCTATGCTAATATACTAATATGCTAATATGCTAATATGCTAATATACTATGCTAATATACTATGCTAATATACTATGCTAATATGCTAATATGCTAATATGCTATGCTAATATGCTAATATGCTAATATGCTAATACACTAACACGCTATGCTATGTTAATATGCTAATATGCTATGCTAATATGCTAATATGTTAATATGCTAATATGCTAATATGCTAATATGCTATGCTAATATGCTAATATGCTAATATGCTAATATGCTAATATGCTAATATGCTAATACGCTAACATGCTAACACGCTATGCTAATATGCTAATATGCTAATATGCTAATATGCTATGCTAATATGCTAATATGCTAATACGCTAACACGCTATGCTAATATGCTAATATGCTAATATGCTAATATGCTAATATGCTAATATGCTAATATGCTAATATGCTAACATGCTAATATGCTAATATAATAATATGCTAATATGCTAATATGCTATGCTACTATGCTAATATGCTAATATGCTAATATGCTAATACGCTAACTCGCTATGCTAATATGCTAATATGCTAATATGCTAATATGCTATGCTAATATGCTAATATGCTAATATGTTAATATGCTAATATGCTAATACGCTATCACGCTATGCTAATATGCTAATATGCTAATATGCTATGCTAATATGCTAATATGCTAATATGCTATGCTAATATGCTTATATGCTAATATGCTAATATGCTGTGCTAATATGCTAATATGCTAATACGCTAATATGCTAATATGCTATGCTAATATGCTAATATGCTAATACGCTAACACGCTATGCTAATATGCTAATATGCTAATATGCTAATATGCTAATATGCTAATATGCTAATATGCTATGCTAATATGCTATGCTAATATGCTATGCTAATACGCTAACACGCTATGCTAATATGCTAATATGCTAATATGTTAATATGCTAATATGCTAATATGCTAATATGCTATGCTAATATGCTAATATGCTAATATGCTAATATGCTAATATGCTAATATGCTAATATGCTAATATGCTAATATGCTATGTTAATATGCTAATATGCTAATATGCTAATATGCTAATATGCTAATATGCTAATATGCTAATATGCTAATATGCTAATATGCTAATATGCTAATATGCTAATACGCTAACACGCTATGCTAATATGCTAATATGCTATGCTAATATGCTAATATACTAATATGCTAATTTGCTAATATGCTAATATGCTATGCTAATATGCTAATATGCTAATATGCTAATATGCTAATATGCTAATACGCTAATATGCTAACACGCTATGCTAATATGCTAATATGCTAATATGCTAATATGCTAATATGCTATGCTAATATGCTAATATGCTAATACGCTAACACGCTATGCTAATATGCTAATATGCTAATATGCTATGCTAATATGCTAATATGCTAATATGCTAATATGCTAATGTTAATATGCTAATATGCTATGCTAATATGCTAATATGCTAATACGCTAATATGCTAACATGCTATGCTAATATGCTAATATGCTAATATGCTAATATGCTATGCTAATATGCTAATATGCTAATATGCTAATATGCTATGCTAATATGCTAATATGTTAATATGCTAATATGCTATGCTAATATGCTAATATACTAATATGCTAATATGCTATGCTAATACGCTATGCTAACACGATATGCTAATATGCTAATATGCTAATATGCTAATACGCTAATACGCTAATATGCTAACACGCTATGCTAATATGCTAATATGCTAATATGCTAATATGCTAATACGCTAATATGCTAACACGCTATGCTAATATGCTAATATGCTATGCTAATATGCTAATATGCTAATACGCTAACACGCTATGCTAATATGCTATACTAATATGCTAATATGCTATGCTAATATGCTATGTTAATATGCTAATATGCTAATATGCTAATATGCTATGCTAATATGCTAATATGTTAATATGCTAATATGCTATGCTAATATGCTAATACGTTAATACGCTAACACGCTATGCTACTATGCTAATATGCTAATATGCTAATATGCTATGCTAATATGCTAATATGCTAATATGTTAATATGCTAATATGCTATGCTAATATGCTAATATGCTAATATGCTAATATGCTAATATGATATGCTAATATGCTATGCTAATATGCTAATATGCTAATACGCTAACACGCTATGCTAATATGCTAATATGCTATGCTAATATGCTAATATGCTAATATGCTATGCTAATATGCTAATACGCTAACACGCTATGCTAATATGCTAATATGTTAATATGCTAATATGCTATGCTAATATGCTAATATGCTAATATGCTATGCTAATATGCTAATATGCTAATATGCTAATATGCTATGCTAATATGCTAATATGCTAATATGCTATGTTAATATGCTAAATATGGTAATATGCTAATATGCTATGCTAATATGCTAATATGCTAATATGCTAATATGCTAATACGCTAACACGCTATGCTAATATGCTAATATGCTAATATGCTAATATGCTAATATGCTATGCTAATATGCTAATATGCTAATATGCTAATATGCTATACTAATATGCTAATATGCTAATATGCTAATATGTTAATATGCTATGCTAATATGCTAATATGCTAATATGCTAATACGCTAACACGCTATGCTAATATGCTATGCTAATATGCTAATATGCTATGCTAATATGCTAATATGCTAATATGTTAATATGCTATGCTAATATGTTAATATGCTAATATGCTAATATGCTAACACGCTATGTTAATATGCTAATATGCTAATATGCTAATATGCTAATACGCTAATATGCTAACACGCTATGCTAATATGCTAACATGCTAATATGCTAATATGCTATGCTAATATGCTAATATGCTAATATGCTAACACGCTATGCTAATATGCTATGCTAATATGCTAATATGCTAATATGCTAAGCTAATATGCTAATATGCTAATATGCTAATATGCTAATATGCTAATATGCTAATATGCTAATATGCTATGCTAATATGCTAATATGCTAATATGCTATGCTAATATGCTAATATGCTAATACGCTAACACGCTATGCTAATATGCTAATATGCTAATATGTTAATATGCTATGCTAATATGCTATGCTAATACGCTAACACGTTATGCTAATATGCTAATATGTTAATATGCTAATATGTTAATATGCTAATATGCTAATATGCTAATATGCTATGCTAATATGCTAATATGCTAATATGCTAATATGCTAATATGCTAATATGCTATGTTAATATGCTAATATGCTAATATGCTAATATGCTAATATGCTAATATGCTAATATGCTATGCTAATATGCTAATATGCTAATATGCTAATATGCTATGCTAATATGCTAATATGCTAATATGCTAATATGCTATGCTAATATGCTAATATGCTAATTTGCTAATATGCTATGCTAATATGCTAATATGCTTATATGCTATGTTAATATGCTAATATGCTAATATGCTAATATGCTATGCTAATATGCTAATATGCTAATATGCTAATATGCTAATATGCTATGCTAATATGCTAATATGCTAATATGCTAATATGCTAATATGCTAATACGCTAACACGCTATGCTAATATGCTAATATGCTATGCTAATATGCTAATATACTAATATGCTAATTTGCTAATATGCTAATATGCTATGCTAATATGCTAATATGCTAATATGCTAATATGCTAATATGCTAATATGCTAATACGCTAATATGCTAACACGCTATGCTAATATGCTAATATGCTAATATGCTAATCTAATATGCTAATATGCTAATACGCTAACACGCTATGCTAATATGCTATGCTAATATGCTATGCTATGCTAATATGCTAATATGCTAATATGCTAATATGCTAATATGCTAATGTTAATATGCTAATATGCTATGCTAATATGCTAATATGCTAATACGCTAATATGCTAACACGCTATGCTAATATGCTAATATGCTAATATGCTAATATGCTATGCTAATATGCTAATATGCTAATACGCTAACACGCTATGCTAATATGCTATGCTAATATGCTATGCTATGCTAATATGCAAATATGCTATGCTAATATGCTAATATGCTAATGTTAATATGCTAATATGCTATGCTAATATGCTAATATGCTAATACGCTAATATGCTAACATGCTATGCTAATATGCTAATATGCTAATATGCTAATATGCTAATATGCTATGCTAATATGCTAATATGCTAATATGCTAATATGCTAATATGCTATGCTAATATGCTAATATGTTAATATGCTAATATGCTATGCTAATATGCTAATATACTAATATGCTAATATGCTATGCTAATACGCTATGCTAACACGATATGCTAATATGCTAATATGCTAAAATGCTAATACGCTAATACGCTAATATTCTAACACGCTATGCTAATATGCTATGCTAATATGCTAATATGCTAATATACTATGCTAATATACTATGCTAATATGCTAATATGCTAATATGTTAATATGCTAATATGCTAATGTTAATATGCTAATATGCTATGCTAATATGCTAATATGCTAATACGCTAATATGCTAACATGCTATGCTAATATGCTAATATGCTAATATGCTAATATGCTATGCTAATATGCTAATATGCTAATATGCTAATATGCTATGCTAATATGCTAATATGTTAATATGCTAATATGCTATGCTAATATGCTAATATACTAATATGCTAATATGCTATGCTAATACGCTATGCTAACACGATATGCTAATATGCTAATATGCTAAAATGCTAATACGCTAATACGCTAATATTCTAACACGCTATGCTAATATGCTAATATGCTAATATGCTAATATGCTATGCTAATATGCTAATATGCTAATATACTATGCTAATATACTATGCTAATATGCTAATATGCTAATATGTTAATATGCTAATATGCTATGCTAATATGCTAATATGCTAATACACTAACACGCTATGCTAATATGTTAATATGCTAATATGCTATGCTAATATGCTAATATGCTAATATGCTAATATGCTAATATGCTATGCTAATATGCTAATATGCTAATATGCTAATATGCTAATACGCTAATATGCTAATATGCTAATATGCTAATATGCTAATACGCTAACACGCTATGCTAATATGCTAATATGCTATGCTAATATGCTAATATACTAATATGCTAATTTGCTAATATGCTAATATGCTATGGTAATATGCTAATATGCTAATATGCTAATATGCTAATATGCTAATATGCTAATACGCTAATATGCTAACACGCTATGCTAATATGCTAATATGCTAATATGCTAATATGCTATGCTAATATGCTAATATGCTAATACGCTAACACGCTATGCTAATATGCTAATATGCTAATATGCTATGCTATGCTAATATGCTAATATGCTAATATGCTAATATGCTAATATGCTAATGTTAATATGCTAATATGCTATGCTAATATGCTAATATGCTAATATGCTAATATGCTAACATGCTATGCTAATATGCTAATATGCTAATATGCTAATATGCTATGCTAATATGCTAATATGCTAATATGCTAATATGCTATGCTAATATGCTAATATGCTAATATGTTAATATGCTAATATGCTATGCTAATATGCTAATATACTAATATGCTAATATGCTATGCTAATACGCTATGCTAACATGATATGCTAATATGCTATGCTAAAATGCTAATACGCTAATACGCTAATATGCTAACACGCTATGCTAATATGCTAATATGCTAATATGCTAATATGCTAATATGCTATGCTAATATGCTAATATGCTAATATACTATGCTAATATACTATGCTAATATGCTAATATGCTAATATGTTAATATGCTAATATGCTATGCTAATATGCTAATATGCTAATACACTAACACGCTATGCTAATATGTTAATATGCTAATATGCTATGCTAATATGCTAATATGCTAATATGCTAATATGCTATGCTAATATGCTAATATGCTAATATGCTAATATGCTAATACGCTAATATGCTAACACGCTATGCTAATATGCTAATATGCTAATATGCTAATATGCTAATATACTATGCTAATATGCTAATATGCTAATACGCTAATACGCTATGCTAATATGCTAATATGCTAATATGCTAATATGCTAATATGCTAATATGCTATGCTAATATGCTAATATGATAATATGCTAATATGCTAATATGCTATGCTAATATGCTAATATGCTAATACACTAACTCGCTATGCTAATATGCTAATATACTAATATGCTAATATGCTATGCTAATATGCTAATATGCTAATATGCTATATGCTAATATGCTAATATGCTAATATGCTAATATGCTAATATGCTATGCTAATATGCTAATATGTTAATATGCTAATACGCTAACACGCTATGCTAATATGCTAATATGCTAATATGCTAATATGCTAATATGCTAATATGCTATGCTAATATGCTAATATGTTAATATGCTAATATGCTATGCTAATATGCTAATATGCTAATATGATAATATGCTAATATGCTAATATGCTAATATGCTAATATGCTATGCTAATACGCTAATATGCTAACACGCTATGCTAATATGCTAATATGCTAACACGCTATGCTAATATGCTAACACGCTATGCTAATATGCTAATATGCTAATATGCTAATACGCTAATATGCTAACACGCTATGCTAATATGCTAATATGCTATGCTAATATGCTAATATGCTAATACGCTAACACGCTATGCTAATATGCTATGCTAATATGCTAATATGCTAATATGCTAATATGCTATGCTAATATGCTAATATGCTAATATACTAATATGCTATGCTAATATGCTAATATGCTAATATGCTATGCTAATATGCTAATATGTTAATATGCTAACACGCAATGCTAATATGCTGATATGCTATGCTAATATGCTAATATGCTAATATGCTATGCTAATATGCTAATATGCTAAAATGCTATGCTATATGCTAATGCTAATATGCTAATATGCTATGCTAAATATGCTAATATGCTAATATGCTAATATGCTAATATGCTAATATGCTAATATGCTAATATGCTATGCTAATATGCTAATATGCTAATATGCTATGCTAATATGCTATGCTAATACGCTAACACGCTATGCTAATATGCTAATATGCTAATATGCTAATATGCTATGCTAATATGCTATGCTAATATGCTATGTTATGTTAATATGCTAATATGCTAATATGCTAATATACTATGCTAATATGCTAATATGTTAATATGCTAATATGCTAATATGCTATGCTAATATGCTAATATACTAATACGCTAACACGCTATGCTAATATGCTAATATGCTAATATGCTAATATGTTATGCTAATATGCTATGCTAATATGCTAATATGTTAATATGCTAATATGCTATGCTAATATGTTATGCTAATATGCTAATGTGCTAATATGCTATGCTAATATGCTAATATGCTAATATGCTAATATGCTAATATGCTAATATGCTAATATGCTATGCTAATATGCTAATATGTTAATATGCTAACACGCTATCCTAATATGCTAATATGCTATGCTAATATGGTAATATGCTAATATGCTATGCTAATATGCTAATATGCTAATATGCTAATATGCTAATATGCTAATATGCTAATATGCTAATATGATATGCTAATATGTTAATATGCTAATATGCTAATATGCTATGCTAATATGCTAATATGCTAATATGCTAATATGCTAATATGCTATGCTAATATGCTAATATGCTAATATGCTATGCTAATATGCTAATATGCTAATATGCTAATATGCTAATATGCTAATATGCTAATATGCTAATACGCTAACACGCTATGCTAATATGCTAATATGCTAATATGTTATGCTAATATGTTATGCTAATATGCTAAAATATTAATATGCTAATATGCTAATATGCTAATATGCTAATATGCTATGCTAATATACTAATATGCTAATATGCTAATATGTTATGCTAATATGCTATGCTAATATGCTAATATGTTAATATGCTAATATGCTATGCTAATATGCTAATATGCTAATACGCTAACACGCTATGCTAATATGCTAATATGCTAATATGCTAATATGCTAATATGCTAATACATTATGCTAATATGCTATGCTAATATGCTAATATGCTATGCTAATATGCTAATATGCTAATATGCTAATATGCTAATATGCTAATATGCTAATACGCTAATATGCTAACACGCTATGCTAATATGCTAATATGCTAATATGCTATGCTAATATGCTAATATGCTAATACGCTAACACGCTATGCTAATATGCTAATATGCTAATATGCTATGCTAATATGCTAATATGCTAATATATTAATATGCTATGCTAATATGCTAATACGCTAACACGCTATGCTAATATGCTGATATGCTAATATGCTAATATGCTTATATGCTATGCTAATATGCTAATATGCTAATATGCTAATATGCTAATTTATTAATATGCTATGCTAATATGCTAATATGCTAATATGCTAATATGCTAGGCTAATATGCTAATATGCTAATATGCTATGCTAATATGCTAATATGCTAATATGCTAATATGTTAATACGCTAACACGGTATGCTAATATGCTAATATGCTAATATGCTAATATGCTATGTTAATATGCTAATATACTAATATGCTAATATGCTAATATGCTAATATGCTATGCTAATATGCTAATATGCTAATATGCTATGCTAATATGCTAATACGCTAATATGCTAACACGCTATGCTAATATGCTAATATGCTAATATGCTATGCTAATATGCTAATATGCTAATACACTAACACGCTATGCTAATATGCTAATATGCTAATATGCTAATATGCTATGCTAATATGCTAATATGCTAATATGCTAATATGTTAATATGCTAATATGCTAATATGCTATGCTAATATGCTAATATGCTAATACGCTAACACGCTATGCTAATATGCTAATATGCTAATATGCTAATATGCTATGCTAATATGATATGCTAATATGCTAATATGCTAATATGCTAATATGCTAATATGCTAATACGCTAACACGCTATGCTAATATGCTAATATGCTAATATGCTAATATGCTATGCTTATACGCTAATATGCTAATATGCTAATATGCTAATATGCTATGCTAATATGCTAATATGCTAATATGTTAATATGCTAATATGCTAATGTGTTAATATGCTAAATATATTAATATGCTAATATGCTAATATGCTAATATGCTAATATGCTATGCTAATACGCTAATATGCTAACACGCTATGCTAATATGCTAATATGCTAATATGCTAATACGCTAATATGCTAACACACTATGCTAATATGCTAATATGCTATGCTAATATGCTAATATGCTATGCTAATATGCTAATATGCTAATATGCTAATACGCTAACACGCTATGCTAATATGCTAATATGCTTAATATGCTAATATGCTAATATGCTAATATGCTATGCATGCTAATATGCTAATATGCTAATATGCTAATACGCTAACACGCTATGCTAATATGCTAATATGCTAATATTCTAATATGATAATATGCTATGCTAATATGCTAATATGATAATATGCTAATATGCTAATATGCTATACTAATATGCTAATACGCTAATACGCTAATACGCTAACACGCTATTGCTAATATGCTAATATGCTAATATGCTAATATGCTAATATGCTAATATGCTAATATGCTATATGCTATGCTATATGCTAATATGCTAATATGCTAATATGTTAATACGCTAACACGGTATGCTAATATGCTAATATGCTAATATGCTATGTTAATATGCTAATATACTAATATGCTAATATGCTAATATGCTAATATGCTAATATGCTAATACGCTAACACGCTATGCTAATATGCTAATATGCTATGCTAATATGCTATATTACTAATATGCTAATTTCCTAATATGCTAATATGCTATGCTAATATCCTAATATGCTAATATGCTAATATGCTAATATGCTAATATGCTAATACGCTAATATGCTAACACGCTATGCTAATATGCTAATATGCTAATATGCTATGCTAATATGCTAATATGCTAATACGCTAACACGCTATGCTAAATATGCTAATATGCTAATATGCTAATATGCTATGCTAATATGCTAATATGCTAATATGCTAATATGCTAATGTTAATATGCTAATATGCTATGCTAATATGCTAATATGCTAATACGCTAATATGCTAACATGCTATGCTAATATGCTAATATGTTAATTGCTAATATGCTATGCTAATATGCTAATATGCTAATATGCTAATATGCTATGCTAATATGCTAATATGTTAATATGCTAATATGCTATGCTAATATGCTAATATACTAATATGCTAATATGCTATGCTAATACGCTATGCTACACGATATGCTAATATGCTAATATGCTAATATGCTAATACGCTAATACGCTAATATGCTAACACGCTATGCTAATATGCTAATATGCTAATATGCTAATATGCTAATACGCTAATATGCTAACAGCTATGCTAATATGCTAATATGCTATGCTAACATGCTAATATGCTAATACGCTAACACGCTATGCTAATATGCTATACTAATATGCTAATATGCTATGCTAATATGCTATGTTAATATGCTAATATGCTAATATGCTAATATGCTATGCTAATATGCTAATATGTTAATATGCTAATATGCTATGCTAATATGCTAATACGTTAATACGCTAACACGCTATGCTACTATGCTAATATGCTAATATGCTAATATGCTATGCTAATATGCTAATATGCTAATATGTTAATATGCTAATATGCTATGCTAATATGCTAATATGCTAATATGCTAATATGCTAATATGATATGCTAATATGCTATGCTAATATGCTAATATGCTAATATGCTAACACGCTATGCTAATATGCTAATATGCTATGCTAATATGCTAATATGCTAATATGCTATGCTAATATGCTAATACGCTAACACGCTATGCTAATATGCTAATATGTTAATATGCTAATATGCTATGCTAATATGCTAATATGCTAATATGCTATGCTAATATGCTAATATGCTAATATGCTAATATGCTAATGCTAATATGCTAATGTGCTAATATGCTATGTTAATATGCTAAATATGGTAATATGCTAATATGCTATGCTAATATGCTAATATGCTAATATGCTAATACGCTAACACGCTATGCTAATATGCTAATATGCTAATATGCTAATATGCTATGCTAATATGCTAATATGCTAATATGCTAATATGCTATGCTAATATGCTAATATGCTAATATGCTAATATGCTAATATGTTAATATGCTATGCTAATATGCTAATATGCTAACATGCTAATACGCTAACAACGCTATGCTAATATGCTATGCTAATATGCTAATATGCTATGCTAATATGCTAATATGCTAATATGTTAATATGCTATGCTAATATGTTAATATGGTAATATACTAATATGCTAACACGCTATGTTAATATGCTAATATGCTAATATGCTAATATGCTAATACGCTAATATGCTAACACGCTATGCTAATATGCTAACATGCTAATATGCTAATATGCTATGCTAATATGCTAATATGCTAATATGCTAACACGCTATGCTAATATTGCTATGCTAATATGCTAATATGCTAATATGCTAAGCTAATATGCTAATATGCTAATATGCTAATATGCTAATATGCTAATATGCTAATATGCTAATATGCTATGCTAATATGCTAATATGCTAATATGCTATGCTAATATGCTAATATGCTAATACGCTAACATGCTATGCTAATATGCTAATATGCTAATATGTTAATATGCTATGCTAATATGCTATGCTAATACGCTAACCACGTTATGCTAATATGCTAATATGCTAATATGTTAATATGCTAATATGTTATGCTAATATGCTAATATACTAATATGCTATGCTAATATGCTAATATGCTAATATGCTAATATGCTATGTTAATATGCTAATATGCTAATATGCTAATATGCTAATATGCTAATATGCTAATATGCTATGCTAATATGCTAATATGCTAATTTGCTAATATGCTATGCTAATATGCTAATATGCTAATATGCTAATATGCTATGCTAATATGCTAATATGCTAAATTTGCTAATATGCTATGCTAATATGCTAATATGCTTATATGCTATGTTTAATATGCTAATATGCTAATATGCTAATATGCTATGCTAATATGCTAATATGCTAATATGCTAATATGCTAATATGCTATGCTAATATGCTAATATGCTAATATGCTAATATGCTAATACGCTAACACGCTATGCTAATATGCTAATATGCTATGCTAATATGCTAATATACTAATATGCTAATTTGCTAATATGCTAATATGCTATGCTAATATGCTAATATGCTAATATGCTAATATGCTAATATGCTAATATGCTAATACGCTAATATGCTAACACGCTATGCTAATATGCTAATATACTAATATGCTAATATGCTATGCTAATACGCTATGCTAACACGATATTGCTAATATGCTAATATGCTAAAATGCTAATACGCTAATACGCTAATATTCTAACACGCTATGCTAATATGCTAATATGCTAATATGCTAATATGCTATGCTAATATGCTAATATGCTAATATACTATGCTAATATACTATGCTAATATGCTAATATGCTAATATGTTAATATGCTAATATGCTATGCTAATATGCTAATATGCTAATACACTAACACGCTATGCTAATATGTTAATATGCTAATATGCTATGCTAATATGCTAATATGCTAATATGCTATGCTAATATG
Source organism: Brienomyrus brachyistius (assembly GCF_023856365.1). NCBI lineage: Eukaryota > Metazoa > Chordata > Actinopteri > Osteoglossiformes > Mormyridae > Brienomyrus > Brienomyrus brachyistius. The sequence goes on along the minus strand of NW_026042407.1, from coordinate 131,136 downwards.
CTAATATGCTAATATGCTAATACGCTAATATGCTAATATGCTAATATGCTAATACGCTAACACGCTATGCTAATATGCTAATATGCTATGCTAATATGCTAATATACTAATATGCTAATTGCTAATATGCTAATATGCTATGCTAATATGCTAATATGCTAATATGCTAATATGCTAATATGCTAATATGCTAATACGCTAATATGCTAACACGCTATGCTAATATGCTAATATGCTAATATGCTAATATGCTATGCTAATATGCTAATATGCTAATACGCTAACACGCTATGCTATATGCTAATATGCTAATATGCTAATATGCTATGCTATGCTAATATACTAATATGCTAATATGCTAATATGCTAATATGCTAATGTTAATATGCTAATATGCTATGCTAATATGCTAATATGCTAATACGCTAATATGCTAACATGCTATGCTAATATGCTAATATGCTAATATGCTAATATGCTAATATGCTATGCTAATATGCTAATATGCTAATATGCTAATATGCTATGCTAATATGCTAATATGTTAATATGCTAATATGCTATGCTAATATGCTAATATACTAATATGCTAATATGCTATGCTAATACGCTATGCTAACACGATATGCTAATATGCTAATATGCTAAAATGCTAATACGCTATACGCTAATATGCTAACACGCTATGCTAATATGCTAATATGCTAATATGCTAATATGCTATGCTAATATGCTAATATGCTAATATGCTAATATTACTATGCTAATATACTATGCTAATATGCTAATATGCTAATATGTTAATATGCTAATATGCTATGCTAATATGCTAATATGCTAATACACTAACACGCTATGCTAATATGTTAATATGCTAATATGCTATGCTAATATGCTAATATGCTAATATGCTAATATGCTATGCGAATATGCTAATATGCTAATATGCTAATATGCTAATACGCTAATATGCTAACACGCTATGCTAATATGCTAATATGCTAATATGCTAATATGCTAATATACTATGCTAATATGCTAATATGCTAATACGCTAATACGCTATGCTAATATGCTATATGCTAATATGCTAATATGCTATGCTAATATGCTAATATGATAATATGCTAATATGCTAATATGCTATGCTAATATGCTAATATGCTAATACACTAACTCGCTATGCTAATATGCTAATATACTAATATGCTAATATGCTATGCTTATATGCTAATATGCTAATATGCTAATATGCTAATATGCTAATATGCTAATATGCTATGCTAATATGCTAATATGCTAATATGCTAATACGCTAACACGCTATGCTAATATGCTAACTATGCTAATATGCTAATATGCTAATATGCTAATATGCTATGCTAATATGCTAATATGTTAATATGCTAATATGCTATGCTAATATGCTAATATGCTAATATGATAATATGCTAATATGCTAATATGCTAATATGCTAATATGCTATGCTAATACGCTAATATGCTAACACGCTATGCTAATATGCTAATATGCTAACACGCTATGCTAATATGCTAACACGCTATGCTAATATGCTAATATGCTAATATGCTAATACGCTAATATGCTAACACGCTATGCTAATATGCTAATATGCTAATATGCTAATATGCTATGCTAATATGCTAATATGCTAATACGCTAACACGCTATGCTAATATGCTATGCTAATATGCTAATATGCTAATATGCTAATATGCTATGCTAATATGCTAATATGCTAATATACTAATATGCTATGCTAATATGCTAATATGCTAACACGCTATGCTAATATGCTATGCTAATATGCTAATATGCTAATATGCTAATATGCTAATACGCTAACACGCTATGCTAATATGCTATGCTAATATGCTAATATGCTAATATGCTAATATGCTATGCTAATATGCTAATATGCTAATATACTAATATGCTATGCTAATATGCTAATATGCTAATATGCTATGCTAATATGCTAATATGCTAATATACTAATATGCTATGCTAATATGCTAATATGCTGATATGCTATGCTAACTATGCTAATATGCTAATATGCTATGCTAATATGCTAATATGCTAAAATGCTATGCTAATATGCTAATATGCTAATATGCTAATATGCTATGCTAATATGCTAATATGCTAATATGCTAATATGCTAATATGCTAATATGCTATGCTAATATGCTAATCATGCTAATATGCTATGCTAATATGCTATGCTAATACGCTAACACGCTATGCTAATATGCTAATATGCTAATATGCTAATATGCTATGCTAATAATGCTATGCTAATATGCTATGTTATGTTAATATGCTAATATGCTAATATGCTAATATACTATGCTAATATGCTAATATGTTAATATGCTAATATGCTAATATGCTATGCTAATATGCTAATATGCTAATACGCTAACACGCTATGCCTAATATGCTAATATGCTAATATGCTAATATGCTAATATGCTAATATGATATGCTAATATGTTAATATGCTAATATGTTAATATGCTAATATGCTAATATGCTATGCCTAATATGCTAATATGGCTAATATGCTAATATGCTAATATGCTATGCTAATATGTAATATGCTAATATGCTAATATGCTAATATGTTAATATGCTAATATGCTATGCTAATATGCTAATATGCTAATATGCTAATATGCTATGTTAATATGCTATGTTAATATGCTAATATGCTATGCTAATATGTTAATATGCTAATATGCTAATATGCTAACATGCTATGCTAATATGTTGTGCTAATATGCTAATATGCTATGCTAATATGCTAATATACTAATATGCTAATATGCTATGCTAATATGCTAATATGCTAATACGCTAACACGCTATGCTAATATGCTAATATGCTAATATGCTAATATGCTAATATGCTAATATGCTAATATGCTATGCTAATATGCTAATATGCTAATATGCTAATATGTTAATATGCTAATATGCTATGCTAATATGCTAATATGATATGCTAATATGCTATGCTAATATGCTAATATGCTAATACGCTAACACGCTATGCTAATATGCTAATATGCTATGCTAATATGCTAATATGCTAATATGCTAATATGCTAATATGCTATGCTAATATGCTAATATGCTAATACGCTAACACGCTAAGCTAATATGCTAATATGCTAATATGCTAATATGCTATACTAATATGCTAATATGCTAATATGCTAATTGCTATGCTAATATGCTAATATGCTAATATGCTAATATGCTAATATGCTAATATGCTAATATGCTATGTTAATATGCTAAATATGGTAATATGCTAATATGCTATGCTAATATGATAATATGCTAATACGCTAACACGCTATGCTAATATGCTAATATGCTAATATGCTATGCTAATATGCTAATATGCTAATATGCTATGCTAATATGCTATGCTAATATACTAATATGCTAATATGCTAATATGCTATGCTAATATGCTAATATGCTAATATGCTTATATGCTAGTATGCTTATATGCTAATATGCTATGCTAATATGCCTAATATGCTAATACGCTAACACGCTATGCTAATATGATAATATGCTAATATGCTAATATGCTATGCTAATATGCTAATATGCTAATATGCTAAATGCTATGCTAATATGCTATGCTAATATGCTAATGCTAATATGCTAATATGCTATATGCTAATGCTAACACGCTATGCTAATATGCTAATATGCTAATATGCTAATATGCTAATACGCTAATATGCTAATACGCTAATATGCTAATATGCTAATATACTAATATGCCTATGCTAATATGCTAATATGCTAATACGCTAACACGCTATGCTAATATGCTATGCTAATATGCTAATATGCTAATATGCTAATATGCTATGCTAATATGCTAATATGCTAATATGCTAATATGCTATTGCTAATATGCTAATATGCTAATATTCTAATATGCTAATATGCTATGCTAATATGCTAATATGCTAATACGCTAACACGCTATGCTAATATGCTAATATGCTAATATGCTAATATGCTAATATGCTATGCTAATATGCTATGCTAATATGCTAATATGTTATATAATAATATTGCTATGCTAATATTGCTAATATGCTAATATGCTAATATGCTAATATGCTAATATGCTATGCTAATATGCTAATATGCTAATATGCTATGCTATGCTAATATGCTAATATGCTAATATGCTAATATGCTAATATGTTAATATGCTAATATGCATGCTAATATGCTAATATGCTAATATGCTAATATGCTATGCTAATATTGCTAATATGCTAATATGCTAATACGCTAATATGCTAATATGCTAATATGCTAATATACAAATATGCTAATATGCTAATATGCTATGCTAATATGCTAATATGTTAATATGCTAATATGCTATGCTAATATGCTAATATGCTAATATGCTAATATGCTAATATGCTAATATGCTAATATGCTAATATGCTGATACGCTATGCTAGCACGCTATGCTAATATGCTAATATGCTATGCAAATATGCTAATAGTGCTAATATGCTAATACGCTAACACGCTATGCTATGCTATATGCTAATATGCTAATATGCTAATATGCTATGCTAATATGCTAATATGCTAATATGCTAATATGCTATGCTAATATGCTAATATGCTAATACGCTAACACGCTATGCTAATATGCTAATATGCTAATATGCTATGCTAATATGCTAATATGCTAATATGCTAATATGCTATGCTAATATGCTAATATGCTAATCTGCTAATATGTTAATATGCTAATATGCTAATATGCTATGCTAATATGCTAATATGCTAATATGCTAATATGCTAATCTGCTAATATGCTAATATGCTAATATGCTAATATACTAATATGCTTATATGCTATGCTAATAGCTAATATGCTAATTTGCTAATATGCTATGCTAATATGCTAATATGCTAATATGCTTATATGCTATGTTAATATGCTAATATGCTAATATGCTAATATGCTATGCTAATATGCTAATATGCTAATATGCTAATATGCTAATATGCTAATATGCTAATATGCTAATATGCTAATAAGCTAACACGCTATGCTAATATGCTAATATGCTATGCTAATATGCTAATTTATTAATATGCTAATATGCTAATATGCTAATATGCTATGCTAATATGCTAATATTCTAATATACTAATATGTTAATACGCTAATATGCTACACGCTATGCTAATATGCTAATATGCTAATATGCTAATATGCTATGCTAATATGCTAATATGCTAATACGCTAACATGCTATGTTAATATGCTATATGCTAATATGCTAATATGCTAATATGCTATGCTAATATGCTAATATGCTAATACGTTAACACGCTATGCTAATATGCTAATATGCTAATATGCTAATATGCTAATATGCTAATATGCTACTATGCTAATATGCTATGCTAATATGCTAATATGCTAATATGCTATATTAATATGCTAATATGCTATGCTAATATGCTAATATGCTAATACGCTATGCTAACATGCTATGCTAATATGCTAATATGCTAATATGCTAATATGCTATGCTAATATGCTAATATGCTAATATGCCTATGCTAATATGCTAATATGTTAATATGCTAATATGCTATGCTAATATGCTAATATAATATGCTAATATGACTATGCTAATAACGCTATGCTAACACGCCTATGCTAATATGCTAATATGCTAATATGCTATGCTAATACGCTATCCTAACACGCTATGCTAATATGCTAATATGCTAATATGCTAATATGCTAATTTGCTAATATGCTAATATGCTATGCTAATATGCTAATATGCTAATCACGCTAACACGCTATGCTAATATGCTATGCTAATATGCTAATATGCTAATATGCTAATATGCTATGCTAATATGCTAATATGTAATATGCTAATATGCTATGCTAATATGCTAATATGCTATGCTAATATGCTAATATGCTAATACGCTAACATGCTAATATGCAAATATGCTAATATGCTATGTTAATATGTTAATATGCTAATATGTTAATATGCTAATATGCTATGCTAATATGCTAATATGCTAATATGCTATGCTAATATAACTAATATGCTAATATGCTATGCTAATATCTTAATATGCTAATATGCTAATATGCTATGCTAATATGTTAATATGCTAATATGCTATGTTAATATGCTAATATGCTAATATGCTAATATGCTATGCTAATATGCTAATATGTTAATATGCTAATATGCTATGCTAATATGCTAATATGCTAAACGCTAATATGCTAATATTGCTAATATGCTAATAGGCTATGCTAATATGCTAATATGCTAATATACTAATATGCTATGCTAATATGCTAATATGCTAATATACTAATATGCTATGCTAATATGCTAATATGCTAATACGCTAACACGCTATGCTAATATGCTAATATGCTAATATGCTAATATGCTAATATGCTAATACGCTAACACGCTATGCTAATATGGTAATATGCTAATATGCTAATATGCTATACTAATATGCTAATATGCTAATATGCTAATATGCTAATATGCTATCTAATATGCTAATATGCTAATATGCTAATATGCTACTGCTAATATGCTAATATGCTAATATGCTAATATGCTATGCTAATATGCTAATATGCTAATATGCTAATATGCTATGCTAATATGCTAATATGCTAATATGCTATGCTAATATGAAATGCTAATATGCTAATACGCTAATATGCTAACTAGCTATGCTAATATGCTATGCTAACATGCTAATATGTTAATATGCTAATATGATAATATGCTAATATGATAATATGCTATGCTAATATGCTAAGCTAATATGCTAATATGCTATGCTATTATGCTAATATGCTAATATGCTAATACGTTAATATGCTATGCTTAATATGCTAATATGCTAATATGTTAATATGCTAATATGCTATATGCTAATATGCTAATATGCTAATGTACTATGCTAATACGCTAATATGCTAACACGCTATGCTAATATGCTAATATGCTAATATGCTAATATGCTAATATGCTAATACGTTAATATGCTAATACGTTAATATGCTAACATGTTATGCTAATATGCTAATATGCTAATATGCTAATATGCTAATATGTTAATATGCTAATACTCTAATATAACACGCTATGCTAATATGCTAATATGCTAATATGCTAAAATGCTAATATGCTAATATGTTAATATGCTAATACTCTAATATAACACGCTATGCTAATATGCTAATATGCTAATATGCTAATATGCTATGCTAATATGCTAATATGCTAATATGCTAATACGCTAACACGCTATGCTAATATGCTAATATGCTAATATGCTATGCTAATATGCTAATTTGCTATGCTAATATGGTAATATGCTAATATGCTAATATACTATGCAAATATACTATGCTAATATACTATGCTAATATGCTAATATGCTAATATGCTATGCTAATATGCTAATATGCTAATATGCTAATATGCTAATATGCTAATATGCTAATACACTAACACCCGCTATGCTAATATGTTAATATGCTAATATGCTATGCTAATATGCTAATATGTTAATATGCTAATATGCTATGCTAATATGCTAATATGCTAATATGCTAATTATGCTAAATATGCTAATATGCTAATATGTTAATACGCTAACATGCTAACACGCTATGCTGATATGCTAATATGCTAATATGCTAATATTGCTAATATGCTAATATGCTAATACGCTAACCACGCTATGCTAATATGCTAATATGCTAATATGCTAATATGCTATGCTAATATGCCTAATATGCTAATATGATAATATGCTAATATGCTAATATGCTATGCTAATATGCTAATATGCTAATATGCTAATATGCTAATATGCTAATACGTTAACTCGCTATGCTAATATGCTAATATGCTAATATGCTAATATGCTATGCTAATATGCTAATATGCTAATATGCTAATATGCTAATATGCTATGCTAATATGCTAATATGCTAATATGCTAATATGTTAATATGCTAATATGTTTATATGCTAATACGCTAATATGCTATGCTAATATGCTAATATGCTAATATGCTAATATGCTAATATGCTAATATGCTAATATGCTAATATGTTAATATGCTAATATGCTATGCTAATATGTTAATATGCTAATATGCTAATATGCTATGTTAATACGCTAATATGCTAATATGCTAATATGCTAATATGCTACATGCTATGCTAATATGCTAATATGCTAATATGCTAATATGCTATGCTAATATGCTAATATACTAATATGCTAATATGCTAATGACTATGCTAATACGCTAATATGCTAACACGCTATGCTAATATGCTAATATGCTAATATGCTAATATGCTAATATGCTAATACGTTAATAAGCTAACATGCTATGCTAATATGCTAATATGCTAATATGCTAATATGCTAATATGTTAATATGCTAATACTCTAATATGTTAACACGCTATGCTAATATGCTAATATGCTAATATGCTAATATGCTAATATGCTAATATGCTATGCTAATATGCTAATATGCTAATACGCTAACCACGCTATGCTAATATGCTAATATGCTAATATGCTATGCTAATATGCTAATTTGCTATGCTAATATGCTAATATGCTATGCTAATATGCTAATTTGCTATGCTAATATACTAATATGCTAATATGCTAATATACTATGCTAATATACTATGCTAATATACTATGCTAATATGCTAATATGCTAATATGCTATGCTAATATGCTAATATGCTAATACACTAACACGCTAATGCTATGTTAATATGCTAATATGCTATGCTAATATGCTAATATGTTAATATGCTAATATGCTAATATGCTATGCTAATATGCTAATATGCTAATACGCTAACTGCTAACACGCTATGCTAATATGCTAATATGCTAATATGCTAATATGCTATGCTAATATGCTAATATGCTAATACGCTAACACGCTATGCTAATATGCTAATATGCTAAAATGCTAATATGCTAATATGCTAATATGCTAATATGCTAACATGCTAATATGCTAATATAATAATATGCTAATATGCTAATATGCTATGCTAATATGCTAATATGCTAATATGCTAATATGCTAATACGCTAACTCGCTATGCTAATATGCTAATATGCTAATATCTAATATGCTATGCTAATATGCTAATATGCTAATATGTTAACTATGCTAATATGCTATGACGCTATCACGCTATGCTAATATGCTAATATGCTAATATGCTATGCTAATATGCTAATATGCTAATATGCTATGCTAATATGCTTATATGCTAATATGCTAATATGCTATGCTAATATGCTAATATGCTAATATGCTAATACGCTAATATGCTAATATGCTATGCTAATATGCTAATATGCTAATACGCTAACACGCTATGCTAATATGCTAATATGCTAATATGCTAATATGCTAATATGCTAATATGCTAATATGCTATGCTAATATGCTATGCTAATATACTATGCTAATACGCTAACACGCTATGCTAATATGCTAATATGCTAATATGTTAATATGCTAATATGCTAATATGCTAATATGCTATGCTAATATGCTAATATGCTAATATGCTAATATGCTAATATGCTAATATGCTAATATGCTAATATGCTAATATGCTAATATGCTATGTTAATATGCTAATATGCTAATATGCTAATATGCTAATATGCTAATATGCTAATATGCTAATATGCTAATATGCTAATACGCTAACACGCTATGCTATTATGCTAATATGCTATGCTAATATGCTAATATACTAATATGCTAATTTGCTAATATGCTAATATGCTATGCTAATATGCTAATATGCTAATATGCTAATATGCTAATATGCTAATACGCTAATATGCTAACACGCTATGCTAATATGCTAATATGCTAATATGCTAATATGCTATGCTAATATGCTAATATGCTAATACGCTAATACGCTATGCTAATATGCTAATATGCTAATATGCTAATATGCTATGCTAATATGCTAATATGCTTAATATGCTAATATGCTAATATGCTATATGCTAATGTTAATATGCTAATATGCTATGCTAATATGCTAATATGCTAATACGCTAATATGCTAACATGCTATGCTAATATGCTAATATGCTAATATGCTAATATGCTATGCTAATATGCTAATATAGCTAATATGCTAATATGCTATGCTAATATGCTAATATGTTAATATGCTAATATGCTATGCTAATATGCTAATATACTAATATGCTAATATGCTATGCTAATACGCTATGCTAACACGATATGCTAATATGCTAATATGCTAATATGCTAATACGCTAATACGCTAATATGCTAACACGCTATGCTAATATTCTAATATGCTAATATGCTAATATGCTAATACGCTAATATGCTAACACGCTATGCTAATATGCTAATATGGTATGCTAATATGCTAATATGCTAATACGCTAACACGCTATGCTAATATGCTATACTAATATGCTAATATGCTATGCTAATATGCTATGTTAATATGCTAATATGCTAATATGCTAATATGCTAATATGCTATGCTAATATGCTAATATGTTAATATGCTAATATGCTATGCTAATATGCTAATACGTTAATACGCTAACACGCTATGCTTACTATGCTAATATGCTAATATGCTAATATGCTATGCTAATATGCTAATATGCTAATATGTTAATATGCTAATATGCTATGCTAATATGCTAATATGCTAATATGCTAATATGCTAATATGATATGCTAATATGCTATGCTAATATGCTAATATGCTAATACGCTAACACGCTATGCTAATATGCTAATATGCTATGCTAATATGCTAATATGCTAATATGCTATGCTAATATGCTAATATGCTAATACGCTAACACGCTATGCTAATATGCTAATATGTTAATATGCTAATATGCTATGCTAATATGCTAATATGCTAATATGCTATGCTAATATGCTAATATGCTAATATGCTAATATGCTATGCTAATATGCTAATATGCTAATATGCTAATATGCTAATATGCTAATATGCTATGTTAATATGCTAAATATGGTAATATGCTAATATGCTATGCTAATATGCTAATATGCTAATATGCTAATATGCTAATACGCTAACACGCTATGCTAATATGCTAATATGCTAATATGCTAATATGCTAATATGCTATGCTAATATGCTAATATGCTAATATGCTAATATGCTATGCTAATATGCTAATATGCTAATATGTTAATATGCTATGCTAATATGCTAATATGCTAATATGCTAATACGCTAACACGCTATGCTAATATGCTATGCTAATATGCTAATATGCTATGCTAATATGCTAATATGCTAATATGTTAATATGCTATGCTAATATGTTAATATGCTAATATGCTAATATGCTAACACGCTATGTTAAATATGCTAATATGCTAATATGCTAATATGCTAATACGCTAATATGCTAACACGCTATGCTAATATGCTAACATGCTAATATGCTAATTTGCTATGCTAATATGCTAATATGCTAATATGCTAACACGCTAATATGCTAACACGCTATGCTAATATGCTATGCTAATATGCTAATATGCTAATATGCTAAGCTAATATGCTAATATGCTAATATGCTAATATGCTAATATGCTAATATGCTAATATGCTAATATGCTATGCTAATATGCTAATATGCTAATATGCTATGCTAATATGCTAATATGCTAATACGCTAACACGCTATGCTAATATGCTAATATGCTAATATGTTAATATGCTATGCTAATATGCTATGCTAATACGCTAACACGTTATGCTAATATGCTAATATGTTAATATGCTAATATGTTAATATGCTAATATGCTAATATGCTAATATGCTATGCTAATATGCTAATATGCTAATATGCTAATATGCTATGTTAATATGCTAATATGCTAATATGCTAATATGCTAATATTGCTAATATGCTATGCTAATATGCTAATATGCTAATATGCTAATATGCTAATATGCTATGCTAATATGCTAATATGCTAATATGCTAATATGCTATGCTAATATGCTAATATGCTAATTTGCTAATATGCTATGCTAATATGCTAATATGCTTATATGCTATGTTAATATGCTAATATGCTAATATGCTAATATGCTATGCTAATATGCTAATATGCTAATATGCTATGCTAATATGCTAATATGCTAATATGCTAATATGCTAATACGCTAACACGCTATGCTAATATGCTAATATGCTATGCTAATATGCTAATATACTAATATGCTAATTTGCTAATATGCTAATATGCTATGTTAATATGCTAATATGCTAATATGCTAATATGCTAATATGCTAATATGCTAATATGCTAATACGCTAATATGCTAACACGCTATGCTAATATGCTAATATGCTAATATGCTAATATGCTATGCTAATATGCTAATATGCTAATTACGCTAACACGCTATGCTAATATGCTATGCTAATATGCTATGCTATGCTAATATGCTAATATGCCTAATATGCTAATATGCTAATATGCTAATGTTAATATGCTAATATGCTATGCTAATATGCTAATATGCTAATACGCTAATATGCTAACACGCTATGCTAATATGCTAATATGCTAAATATGCTAATATGCTTATGCTAATATGCTAATAGCTATACGCTAACACGCTATGCTAATATGCTATGCTAATATGCTATGCTATGCTAATATGCTAATATGCTAATATGCTAATATGCTAATGTTAATATGCTAATATGCTATGCTAATATGCTAATATGCTACTACGCTAATATGCTAACATGCTATGCTAATATGCTAATATGCTAATATGCTAATATGCTATGCTAATATGCTAATATTGCTAATATGCTAATATGCTATGCTAATATGCTAATATGTTAATATGCTAATATGCTATGCTAATATGCTAATATACTAATATGCTAATATGCTATGCTAATACGCTATGCTAACACGATATGCTAATATGCTAATATGCTAAAATGCTAATACGCTTAATACGCTAATATTCTAACACGCTATGCTAATATGCTAATATGCTCATATGTTAATATGCTATGCTATATGCTAATATGCTAATATACTATGCTAATATACTATGCTAATATGCTAATATGCTAATATGTTAATATGCTAATATGCTATGCTAATATGCTAATATGCTAATACATTAACACGCTATGCTAATATGCTAATATGCTAATACGCTAACACACTATGCTAATATGCTATGCTAATATAATATGCTAATATGCTAATATGCTATGCTAATATGCTAATATGCTAATATGCTAATATGCTATGCTAATATGCTAATATGCTAATATTCTAATATGCTAATATGTTATGCTAATATGCTAATATGCTAATACGCTAACACGCTATGCTAATATGCTAATATGCTAATATGCTAATATGCTAATATGCTATGCTAATATGCTATGCTAATATGCTAATATGTTAATATGCTAATATGCTATGCTAATATGCTAATATGCTAATATGCTATGCTAATATGCTAATATGCTAATATGCTAATATGCTATGCTAATATGCTAATATGCTAATATGCTAATATGCTATGCTAATATGCTAATATGCTAATATGCTATGCTATGCTAATATGCTAATATGCTAATATGCTAATATGCTAATATGTTAATATGCTAATATGCTATGCTAATATGCTAATATGCTAATATGCTAATATGCTATGCTAATATGCTAATATGCTAATATGCTAATACGCTAATATGCTAATATGCTAATATACAAATATGCTAATATGCTAATATGCTATGCTAATATGCTAATATGTTAATATGCTAATATGCTATGCTAATATGCTAATATGCTAATATGCTAATATGCTAATATGCTAATATGCTAATATGCTAATATGCTATGCTGATACGCTATGCTAGCACGCTATGCTAATATGCTAATATGCTAATATGCTAATATGCTATGCAAATATGCTAATAGTGCTAATATGCTAATACGCTAACACGCTATGCTATGCTAATATGCTAATATGCTAATATGCTAATATGCTATGCTAATATGCTAATATGCTAATATGCTAATATGCTATGCTAATATGCTAATATGCTAATACGCTAACACGCTATGCTAATATGCTAATATGCTAATATGCTATGCTAATATGCTAATATGCTAATATGCTAATATGCTATGCTAATATGCTAATATGCTAATCTGCTAATATGTTAATATGCTAATATGCTAATATGCTATGCTAATATGCTAATATGCTAATATGCTAATATGCTAATCTGCTAATATGCTAATATGCTAATATGCTAATATGCTAATATACTAATATGCTTATATGCTATGCTAATATGCTAATATGCTAATTTGCTAATATGCTATGCTAATATGCTAATATGCTAATATGCTTATATGCTATGTTAATATGCTAATATGCTAATATGCTAATATGCTATGCTAATATGCTAATATGCTAATATGCTAATATGCTAATATGCTAATATGCTAATATGCTAATATGCTAATAAGCTAACACGCTATGCTAATATGCTAATATGCTATGCTAATATGCTAATATATTAATATGCTAATATGCTAATATGCTAATATGCTATGCTAATATGCTAATATTCTAATATACTAATATGTTAATACGCTAATATGCTAACACGCTATGCTAATATGCTAATATGCTAATATGCTAATATGCTATGCTAATATGCTAATATGCTAATACGCTAACATGCTATGTTAATATGCTAATATGCTAATATGCTAATATGCTAATATGCTATGCTAATATGCTAATATGCTAATACGTTAACACGCTATGCTAATATGCTAATATGCTAATATGCTAATATGCTAATATGCTATGCTAATATGCTAATATGCTAATATGCTATATTAATATGCTAATATGCTATGCTAATATGCTAATATGCTAATACGCTATGCTAACATGCTATGCTAATATGCTAATATGCTAATATGCTAATATGCTATGCTAATATGCTAATATGCTAATATGCTATGCTAATATGCTAATATGTTAATATGCTAATATGCTATGCTAATATGCTAATATAATATGCTAATATGCTATGCTAATACGCTATGCTAACACGTTATGCTAATATGCTAATATGCTAATATGCTATGCTAATACGCTATCCTAACACGCTATGCTAATATTCTAATATGCTAATATGCTAATATGCTAATTTGCTAATATGCTAATATGCTATGCTAATATGCTAATATGCTAATACGCTAACACGCTATGCTAATATGCTATGCTAATATGCTAATATGCTAATATGCTAATATGCTATGCTAATATGCTAATATGTTAATATGCTAATATGCTATGCTAATATGCTAATATGCTAACATGCTAATATGCAAATATGCTAATATGCTATGTTAATATGTTAATATGCTAATATGTTAATATGCTAATATGCTATGCTAATATGCTAATATGCTAATATGCTATGCTAATATACTAATATGCTAATATGCTATGCTAATATCTTAATATGCTAATATGCTAATATGCTATGCTAATATGTTAATATGCTAATATGCTATGTTAATATGCTAATATGCTAATATGCTAATATGCTATGCTAATATGCTAATATGTTAATATGCTAATATGCTATGCTAATATGCTAATATGCTAATACGCTAATATGCTAATATGCTAATATGCTAATATGCTATGCTAATATGCTAATATGCTAATATGCTAATATGCTATGCTAATATGCTAATATGCTAATATACTAATATGCTATGCTAATATGCTAATATGCTAATACGCTAACACGCTATGCTAATATGCTAATATGCTAATATGCTAATATGCTAATATGCTAATACGCTAACACGCTATGCTAATATGGTAATATGCTAATATGCTAATATGCTATACTAATATGCTAATATGCTAATATGCTAATATGCTAATATGCTATGCTAATATGCTAATATGCTAATATGCTAATATGCTATGCTAATATGCTAATATGCTAATATGCTAATATGCTATGCTAATATGCTAATATGCTAATATGCTATGCTAATATGAAATGCTAATATGCTAATACGCTAATATGCTAACTAGCTATGCTAATATGCTATGCTAACATGCTAATATGTTAATATGCTAATATGATAATATGCTAATATGATAATATGCTATGCTAATATGCTAAGCTAATATGCTAATATGCTATGCTATTATGCTAATATGCTAATATGCTAATACGTTAATATGCTATGCTAATATGCTAATATGCTAATATGTTAATATGCTAATATGCTAATATGCTAATATGCTAATATGCTAATGTACTATGCTAATACGCTAATATGCTAACACGCTATGCTAATATGCTAATATGCTAATATGCTAATATGCTAATATGCTAATACGTTAATATGCTAATACGTTAATATGCTAACATGTTATGCTAATATGCTAATATGCTAATATGCTAATATGCTAATATGTTAATATGCTAATACTCTAACACGCTATGCTAATATGCTAATATGCTAATATGCTAATATGCTAATATGCTAATATGCTAATATGTTAATATGCTAATACTCTAATATAACACGCTATGCTAATATGCTAATATGCTAATATGCTAATATGCTATGCTAATATGCTAATATGCTAATACGCTAACACGCTATGCTAATATGCTAATATGCTAATATGCTATGCTAATATGCTAATTTGCTATGCTAATATGGTAATATGCTAATATGCTAATATACTATGCTAATATACTATGCTAATATACTATGCTAATATGCTAATATGCTAATATGCTATGCTAATATGCTAATATGCTAATATGCTAATATGCTAATATGCTAATACACTAACACGCTATGCTAATATGGTTAATATGCTAATATGCTATGCTAATATGCTAATATGTTAATATGCTAATATGCTATGCTAATATGCTAATATGCTAATATGCTAATATGCTAATATGCTAATATGTTAATACGCTAACATGCTAACACGCTATGCTGATATGCTAATATGCTAATATGCTAATATGCTAATATGCTAATATGCTAATACGCTAACACGCTATGCTAATATGCTAATATGCTAATATGCTAATATGCTATGCTAATATGCTAATATGCTAATATGATAATATGCTAATATGCTAATATGCTATGCTAATATGCTAATATGCTAATATGCTAATATGCTAATATGCTAATACGCTAACTCGCTATGCTAATATGCTAATATGCTAATATGCTAATATGCTATGCTAATATGCTAATATGCTAATATGCTAATATGCTAATATGCTATGCTATATGCTAATATGCTAATATGCTAATATGTTAATATGCTAATATGTTTATATGCTAATACGCTAATATGCTATGCTAATATGCTAATATGCTAATATGCTAATATGCTAATATGCTAATATGCTAATATGTTAATATGCTAATATGCTATGCTAATATGTTAATATGCTAATATGCTAATATGCTATGTTAATACGCTAATATGCTAATATGCTAATATGCTAATATGCTAACATGCTATGCTAATATGCTAATATGCTAATATGCTAATATGCTATGCTAATATGCTAATATACTAATATGCTAATATGCTAATGTACTATGCTAATACGCTAATATGCTAACACGCTATGCTAATATGCTAATATGCTAATATGCTAATATGCTAATATGCTAATACGTTAATATGCTAACATGCTATGCTAATATGCTAATATGCTAATATGCTAATATGCTAATATGCTAATATGTTAATATGCTAATACTCTAATATGTTAACACGCTATGCTAATATGCTAATATGCTAATATGCTAATATGCTATGCTAATATGCTAATATGCTAATACGCTAACACGCTATGCTAATATGCTAATATGCTAATATGCTATGCTAATATGCTAATTTGCTATGCTAATATACTAATATGCTAATATGCTAATATGCTAATATACTATGCTAATATACTATGCTAATATACTATGCTAATATGCTAATATGCTAATATGCTATGCTTAATATGCTAATATGCTAATATGCTAATACACTAACACGCTATGCTATGTTAATATGCTAATATGCTATGCTAATATGCTAATATGTTAATATGCTAATATGCTAATATGCTATGCTAATATGCTAATATGCTAATACGCTAACATGCTAACACGCTATGCTAATATGCTAATATGCTAATATGCTAATATGCTATGCTAATATGCTAATATGCTAATACGCTAACACGCTATGCTAATATGCTAATATGCTAATATGCTAATATGCTAATATGCTAATATGCTAATATGCTAACATGCTAATATGCTAATATAATAATATGCTAATATGCTAATATGCTATGCTAATATGCTAATATGCTAATATGCTAATATGCTAATACGCTAACTCGCTATGCTAATATGCTAATATGCTAATATACTAATATGCTAATATACTAATATGCTATGCTAATATGCTAATATGCTAATATGCTAATATGTTAATATGCTAATATGCTAATACGCTATCACGCTATGCTAATATGCTAATATGCTAATATGCTATGCTAATATGCTAATATGCTAATATGCTAATATGCTTATATGCTAATATGCTAATATGCTATGCTAATATGCTAATATGCTAATACGCTAATATGCTAATATGCTATGCTAATATGCTAATATGCTAATACGCTAACACGCTATGCTAATATGCTAATATGCTAATATGCTAATATGCTAATATGCTAATATGCTAATATGCTAATATGCTATGCTAATATGCTATGCTAATATGCTATGCTAATACGCTAACACGCTATGCTAATATGCTAATATGCTAATATGTTAATATGCTAATATGCTAATATGCTAATATGCTATGCTAATATGCTAATATGCTAATATGCTAATATGCTAATATGCTAATATGCTAATATGCTAATATGCTAATATGCTAATATGCTATGTTAATATGCTAATATGCTAATATGCTAATATGCTAATATGCTAATATGCTAATATGCTAATATGCTAATACGCTAACACGCTATGCTAATATGCTAATATGCTATGCTTAATATGCTAATATACTAATATGCTAATTTGCTAATATGCTAATATGCTATGCTAATATGCTAATATGCTAATATGCTAATATGCTAATATGCTAATACGCTAATATGCTAACACGCTATGCTAATATGCTAATATGCTAATATGCTAATATGCTATGCTAATATGCTAATATGCTAATACGCTAATACGCTATGCTAATATGCTAATATGCTAATATGCTAATATGCTATGCTAATATGCTAATATGCTAATATGCTAATATGCTAATATGCTAATATGCTAATATGCTAATGTTAATATGCTAATATGCTATGCTAATATACTAATATGCTAATACGCTAATATGCTAACATGCTATGCTAATATGCTAATATGCTAATATGCTAATATGCTATGCTAATATGCTAATATGCTAATATGCTAATATGCTATGCTAATATGCTAATATGTTAATATGCTAATATGCTATGCTAATATGCTAATATACTAATATGCTAATATGCTATGCTAATACGCTATGCTAACACGATATGCTAATATGCTAATATGCTAATATGCTAATACGCTAATACGCTAATATGCTAACACGCTATGCTAATATTCTAATATGCTAATATGCTAATATGCTAATACGCTAATATGCTAACACGCTATGCTAATATGCTAATATGGTATGCTAATATGCTAATATGCTAATACGCTAACACGCTATGCTAATATGCTATACTAATATGCTAATATGCTATGCTAATATGCTATGTTAATATGCTAATATGCTAATATGCTAATATGCTATGCTAATATGCTAATATGTTAATATGCTAATATGCTATGCTAATATGCTAATACGTTAATACGCTAACACGCTATGCTACTATGCTAATATGCTAATATGCTAATATGCTATGCTAATATGCTAATATGCTAATATGTTAATATGCTAATATGCTATGCTAATATGCTAATATGCTAATATGCTAATATGCTAATATGATATGCTAATATGCTATGCTAATATGCTAATATGCTAATACGCTAACACGCTATGCTAATATGCTAATATGCTATGCTAATATGCTAATATGCTAATATGCTATGCTAATATGCTAATACGCTAACACGCTATGCTAATATGCTAATATGTTAATATGCTAATATGCTATGCTAATATGCTAATATGCTAATATGCTATGCTAATATGCTAATATGCTAATATGCTAATATGCTATGCTAATATGCTAATATGCTAATATGCTAATATGCTAATATGCTATGTTAATATGCTAAATATGGTAATATGCTAATATGCTATGCTAATATGCTAATATGCTAATATGCTAATATGCTAATACGCTAACACGCTATGCTAATATGCTAATATGCTAATATGCTAATATGCTATGCTAATATGCTAATATGCTAATATGCTAATATGCTAATATGCTAATATGCTATGCTAATATGCTAATATGCTAATATGCTAATATGCTAATATGCTAATATGCTATGCTAATATGCTATGCTAATATGCTAATATGCTATGCTAATATGCTAATATGCTAATATGTTAATATGCTATGCTAATATGTTAATATGCTAATATGCTAATATGCTAACACGCTATGTTAATATGCTAATATGCTAATATGCTAATATGCTAATACGCTAATATGCTAACACGCTATGCTAATATGCTAACATGCTAATATGCTAATTTGCTATGCTAATATGCTAATATGCTAATATGCTAACACGCTAATATGCTAACACGCTATGCTAATATGCTATGCTAATATGCTAATATGCTAATATGCTAAGCTAATATGCTAATATGCTAATATGCTAATATGCTAATATGCTAATATGCTAATATGCTAATATGCTAATATGCTAATATGCTATGCTAATATGCTAATATGCTAATATGCTATGCTAATATGCTAATATGCTAATACGCTAACACGCTATGCTAATATGCTAATATGCTAATATGTTAATATGCTATGCTAATATGCTATGCTAATACGCTAACACGTTATGCTAATATGCTAATATGTTAATATGCTAATATGTTATGCTAATATGCTAATATGCTAATATGCTATGCTAATATGCTAATATGCTAATATGCTAATATGCTTATGTTAATATGCTAATATGCTAATATGCTAATATGCTAATATGCTAATATGCTAATATGCTAATATGCTATGCTAATATGCTAATATGCTAATATGCTAATATGCTATGCTAATATGCTAATATGCTAATATGCTAATATGCTATGCTAATATGCTAATATGCTAATTTGCTAATAGGCTATGCTAATATGCTAATATGCTTATATGCTATGTTAATATGCTAATATGCTAATATGCTAATATGCTATGCTAATATGCTAATATGCTAATATGCTATGCTAATATGCTAATATGCTAATATGCTAATATGCTAATACGCTAACACGCTATGCTAATATGCTAATATGCTATGCTAATATGCTAATATACTAATATGCTAATTTGCTAATATGCTAATATGCTATGTTAATATGCTAATATGGCTAATATGCTAATATGCTAATATGCTAATATGCTAATACGCTAATATGCTAACACGCTATGCTAATATGCTAATATGCTAATATGCTAATATGCTATGCTAATATGCTAATATGCTAATACGCTAACACGCTATGCTAATATGCTATGCTAATATGCTATGCTATGCTAATATGCTAATATGCTATATGCTAATATGCTAATATGCTAATGTTAATATGCTAATATGCTATGCTAATATGCTAATATGCTAATACGCTAATATGCTAACACGCTATGCTAATATGCTAATATGCTAATATGCTAATATGCTATGCTAATATGCTAATATGCTAATACGCTAACACGCTATGCTAATATGCTATGCTAATATGCTATGCTATGCTAATATGCTAATATGCTAATATGCTAATATGCTAATGTTAATATGCTAATATGCTATGCTAATATGCTAATATGCTAATACGCTAATATGCTAACATGCTATGCTAATATGCTAATATGCTAATATGCTAATATGCTATGCTAATATGCTAATATGCTAATATGCTAATATGCTATGCTAATATGCTAATATGTTAATATGCTAATATGCTATGCTAATATGCTAATATACTAATATGCTAATATGCTATGCTAATACGCTATGCTAACACGATATGCTAATATGCTAATATGCTAAAATGCTAATACGCTAATACGCTAATATTCTAACACGCTATGCTAATATGCTAATATGCTAATATGCTAATATGCTATGCTAATATGCTAATATGCTAATATACTATGCTAATATACTATGCTAATATGCTAATATGCTAATATGTTAATATGCTAATATGCTATGCTAATATGCTAATATGCTAATACATTAACACGCTATACTAATATGTTAATATGCTAATATGCTATGCTAATATGCTAATATGCTAATATGCTAATATGCTAATATGCTAATATGCTATGCTAATATGCTAATATGCTAATATGCTAATATGCTAATACGCTAATATGCTAATATGCTAATATGCTAATATGCTAATACGCTAACACGCTATGCTAATATGCTAATATGCTATGCTAATATGCTAATATACTAATATGCTAATTTGCTAATATGCTAATATGCTATGCTAATATGCTAATATGCTAATATGCTAATATGCTAATACGCTAATATGCTAACACGCTATGCTAATATGCTAATATGCTAATATGCTAATATGCTATGCTAATATGCTAATATGCTAATATGCTAATACGCTAACACGCTATGCTAATATGCTAATATGCTAATATGCTATGCTATGCTAATATGCTAATATACTAATATGCTAATATGCTAATATGCTAATGTTAATATGCTAATATGCTATGCTAATATGCTAATATGCTAATACGCTAATATGCTAATATGCTAATATGCTAATATGCTATGCTAATATGCTAATATGCTAATATGCTAATATGCTATGCTAATATGCTAATATGCTAATATGCTAATATGTTAATATGCTAATATGCTATGCTAATATGCTAATATACTAATATGCTAATATGCTATGCTAATACGCTATGCTAATACGCTATGCTAACACGATATGCTAATATGCTAATATGCTAAAATGCTAATACGCTAATACGCTAATATGCTAACACGCTATGCTAATATGCTAATATGCTAATATGCTAATATGCTATGCTAATATGCTAATATGCTAATATACTATGCTAATATACTATGCTAATATGCTAATATGCTAATATGTTAATATGCTAATATGCTATGCTAATATGCTAATATGCTAATACACTAACACGCTATGCTAATATGTTAATATGCTAATATGCTATGCTAATATGCTAATATGCTAATATGCTAATATGCTATGCTAATATGCTAATATGCTAATATGCTAATATGCTAATACGCTAATATGCTAACACGCTATGCTAATATGCTAATATGCTAATATGCTAATATGCTAATATACTATGCTAATATGCTAATATGCTAATACGCTAATACGCTATGCTAATATGCTAATATGCTAATATGCTAATATGCTAATATGCTATGCTAATATGCTAATATGCTAATATGCTAATATGCTAATATGCTATGCTAATATGCTAATATGTTAATATGCTAATATGCTATGCTAATATGCTAATATGCTAATATGATAATATGCTAATATGCTAATATGCTAATATGCTAATATGCTAATATGCTATGCTAATACGCTAATATGCTAACACGCTATGCTAATATGCTAATATGCTAACACGCTATGCTAATATGCTAACACGCTATGCTAATATGCTAATATGCTAATATGCTAATACGCTAATATGCTAACACGCTATGCTAATATGCTAATATGCTAATATGCTAATATGCTATGCTAATATGCTAATATGCTAATACGCTAACACGCTATGCTAATATGCTATGCTAATATGCTAATATGCTAATATGCTAATATGCTATGCTAATATGCTAATATGCTAATATACTAATATGCTATGCTAATATGCTAATATGCTAATATGCTATGCTAATATGCTAATATGTTAATATGCTAACACGCAATGCTAATATGCTGATATGCTATGCTAATATGCTAATATGCTAATATGCTATGCTAATATGCTAATATGCTAAAATGCTATGCTAATATGCTAATATGCTAATATGCTAATATGCTATGCTAATATGCTAATATGCTAATATGCTAATATGCTAATATGCTAATATGCTAATATGCTAATATGCTAATATGCTATGCTAATATGCTAATATGCTAATATGCTATGCTAATATGCTATGCTAATACGCTAACACGCTATGCTAATATGCTAATATGCTAATATGCTAATATGCTATGCTAATATGCTATGCTAATATGCTATGTTATGTTAATATGCTAATATGCTAATATGCTAATATACTATGCTAATATGCTAATATGTTAATATGCTAATATGCTAATATGCTATGCTAATATGCTAATATACTAATACGCTAACACGCTATGCTAATATGCTAATATGCTAATATGCTAATATGTTATGCTAATATGCTATGCTAATATGCTAATATGTTAATATGCTAATATGCTATGCTAATATGTTATGCTAATATGCTAATGTGCTAATATGCTATGCTAATATGCTAATATGCTAATATGCTAATATGCTAATATGCTATGCTAATATGCTAATATGTTAATATGCTAACACGCTATCCTAATATGCTAATATGCTATGCTAATATGGTAATATGCTAATATGCTATGCTAATATGCTAATATGCTAATATGCTAATATGCTAATATGCTAATATGATATGCTAATATGTTAATATGCTAATATGCTAATATGCTATGCTAATATGCTAATATGCTAATATGCTAATATGCTAATATGCTATGCTAATATGCTAATATGCTAATATGCTAATATGCTAATATGCTAATATGCTAATATGCTATGCTAATATGCTAATATGCTAATACGCTAACACGCTATGCTAATATGCTAATATGCTAATATGTTATGCTAATATGTTATGCTAATATGCTAAAATATTAATATGCTAATATGCTAATATGCTAATATGCTAATATGCTATGCTAATATACTAATATGCTAATATGCTAATATGTTAATATGCTAATATGCTATGCTAATATGCTAATATGTTAATATGCTAATATGCTATGCTAATATGCTAATATGCTAATACGCTAACACGCTATGCTAATATGCTAATATGCTAATATGCTAATATGCTAATATGCTAATATGCTAATACATTATGCTAATATGCTATGCTAATATGCTAATATGCTATGCTAATATGCTAATATGCTAATATGCTAATATGCTAATATGCTAATATGCTAATATGCTAATACGCTAATATGCTAACACGCTATGCTAATATGCTAATATGCTAATATGCTATGCTAATATGCTAATATGCTAATACGCTAACACGCTATGCTAATATGCTAATATGCTAATATGCTAATATGCTATGCTAATATGCTAATATGCTAATATATTAATATGCTATGCTAATATGCTAATACGCTAACACGCTATGCTAATATGCTGATATGCTAATATGCTAATATGCTTATATGCTATGCTAATATGCTAATATGCTAATATGCTAATATGCTAATATGCTAATATGCTAATTTATTAATATGCTATGCTAATATGCTAATATGCTAATATGCTAATATGCTAGGCTAATATGCTAATATGCTAATATGCTATGCTAATATGCTAATATGCTAATATGCTAATATGTTAATACGCTAACACGGTATGCTAATATGCTAATATGCTAATATGCTAATATGCTATGTTAATATGCTAATATACTAATATGCTAATATGCTAATATGCTAATACGCTAACACGCTATGCTAATATCCTAATATGCTAATATGCTAATATGCTATGCTAATATGCTAATATGCTAATATGCTAATATGCTATGCTAATATGCTAATATGCTAATGTGTTAATATGCTATGCTAATATGCTAATATGTTAATATGCTAATATGCTAATATGCTATGCTAATATGCTAATATGCTAATACGCTAACACGCTATGCTAATATGCTAATATGCTAATATGCTAATATGCTATGCTAATATGATATGCTAATATGCTAATATGCTAATATGCTAATATGCTAATACGCTAACACGCTATGCTAATATGCTAATATGCTAATATGCTAATATGCTATGCTTATACGCTAATATGCTAATATGCTAATATGCTAATATGCTATGCTAATATGCTAATATGCTAATATGTTAATATGCTAATATGCTAATGTGTTAATATGCTAATATATTAATATGCTAATATGCTAATATGCTAATATGCTATGCTAATACGCTAATATGCTAACACGCTATGCTAATATGCTAATATGCTAATATGCTAATACGCTAATATGCTAACACACTATGCTAATATGCTAATATGCTAATATGCTAATATGCTAATATGCTATGCTAATATGCTAATATGCTAATATGCTAATACGCTAATATGCTATGCTAATATGCTAATATGCTAATATGCTATGCTAATATGCTAATATGCTAATATGCTAATACGCTAACACGCTATGCTAATATGCTAATATGCTAATATTCTAATATGATAATATGCTATGCTAATATGCTAATATGATAATATGCTAATATGCTAATATGCTATACTAATATGCTAATACGCTAATACGCTAATACGCTAACACGCTATGCTAATATGCTAATATGCTAATATGCTAATATGCTATGCTAATATGCTAATATGCTAATATGCTAATATGCTAATATGCTATGCTAATATGCTAATATGCTAATATGCTAATATGCTAATATGTTAATACGCTAACACGGTATGCTAATATGCTAATATGCTAATATGCTAATATGCTATGTTAATATGCTAATATACTAATATGCTAATATGCTAATATGCTAATATGCTAATATGCTAATATGCTAATATGCTAATATGCTAATATGCTAATATGCTAACACGCTATGCTAATATGCTAATATGCTATGCTAATATGCTAATATACTAATATGCTAATTTGCTAATATGCTAATATGCTATGCTAATATCCTAATATGCTAATATGCTAATATGCTAATATGCTAATACGCTAATATGCTAACACGCTATGCTAATATGCTAATATGCTAATATGCTAATATGCTATGCTAATATGCTAATATGCTAATACGCTAACACGCTAACACGCTATGCTAATATGCTAATATGCTAATATGCTAATATGCTAATATGCTATGCTAATATGCTAATATGCTAATATGCTAATATGCTAATATGCTAATGTTAATATGCTAATATGCTATGCTAATATGCTAATATGCTAATACGCTAATATGCTAACATGCTATGCTAATATGCTAATATGTTAATATGCTAATATGCTATGCTAATATGCTAATATGCTAATATGCTAATATGCTATGCTAATATGCTAATATGTTAATATGCTAATATGCTATGCTAATATGCTAATATACTAATATGCTAATATGCTATGCTAATACGCTATGCTAACACGATATGCTAATATGCTAATATGCTAATATGCTAATACGCTAATACGCTAATATGCTAACACGCTATGCTAATATGCTAATATGCTAATATGCTAATATGCTAATACGCTAATATGCTAACACGCTATGCTAATATGCTAATATGCTATGCTAATATGCTAATATGCTAATACGCTAACACGCTATGCTAATATGCTATACTAATATGCTAATATGCTATGCTAATATGCTATGTTAATATGCTAATATGCTAATATGCTAATATGCTATGCTAATATGCTAATATGTTAATATGCTAATATGCTATGCTAATATGCTAATACGTTAATACGCTAACACGCTATGCTACTATGCTAATATGCTAATATGCTAATATGCTATGCTAATATGCTAATATGCTAATATGTTAATATGCTAATATGCTATGCTAATATGCTAATATGCTAATATGCTAATATGCTAATATGATATGCTAATATGCTATGCTAATATGCTAATATGCTAATACGCTAACACGCTATGCTAATATGCTAATATGCTATGCTAATATGCTAATATGCTAATATGCTATGCTAATATGCTAATACGCTAACACGCTATGCTAATATGCTAATATGTTAATATGCTAATATGCTATGCTAATATGCTAATATGCTAATATGCTATGCTAATATGCTAATATGCTAATATGCTAATATGCTATGCTAATATGCTAATATGCTAATATGCTAATATGCTATGTTAATATGCTAAATATGGTAATATGCTAATATGCTATGCTAATATGCTAATATGCTAATATGCTAATATGCTAATACGCTAACACGCTATGCTAATATGCTAATATGCTAATATGCTAATATGCTATGCTAATATGCTAATATGCTAATATGCTAATATGCTAATATGCTATGCTAATATGCTAATATGCTAATATGCTAATATGCTAATATGTTAATATGCTATGCTAATATGCTAATATGCTAACATGCTAATACGCTAACACGCTATGCTAATATGCTATGCTAATATGCTAATATGCTATGCTAATATGCTAATATGCTAATATGTTAATATGCTATGCTAATATGTTAATATGCTAATATGCTAATATGCTAACACGCTATGTTAATATGCTAATATGCTAATATGCTAATATGCTAATACGCTAATATGCTAACACGCTATGCTAATATGCTAACATGCTAATATGCTAATATGCTATGCTAATATGCTAATATGCTAATATGCTAACACGCTATGCTAATATGCTATGCTAATATGCTAATATGCTAATATGCTAAGCTAATATGCTAATATGCTAATATGCTAATATGCTAATATGCTAATATGCTAATATGCTAATATGCTATGCTAATATGCTAATATGCTAATATGCTATGCTAATATGCTAATATGCTAATACGCTAACACGCTATGCTAATATGTTATGCTAATATGTTAATATGCTATGCTAATATGCTATGCTAATACGCTAACACGTTATGCTAATATGCTAATATGCTAATATGTTAATATGCTAATATGTTAATATGCTAATATGCTAATATGCTAATATGCTAATATGCTATGCTAATATGCTAATATGCTAATATGCTAATATGCTATGTTAATATGCTAATATGCTAATATGCTAATATGCTAATATGCTAATATGCTATGCTAATATGCTAATATGCTAATATGCTAATATGCTATGCTAATATGCTAATATGCTAATATGCTAATATGCTATGCTAATATGCTAATATGCTAATTTGCTAATATGCTATGCTAATATGCTAATATGCTTATATGCTATGTTAATATGCTAATATGCTAATATGCTAATATGCTATGCTAATATGCTAATATGCTAATATGCTAATATGCTATGCTAATATGCTAATATGCTAATATGCTAATATGCTAATATGCTAATACGCTAACACGCTATGCTAATATGCTAATATGCTATGCTAATATGCTAATATACTAATATGCTAATTTGCTAATATGCTAATATGCTATGCTAATATGCTAATATGCTAATATGCTAATATGCTAATATGCTAATATGCTAATACGCTAATATGCTAACACGCTATGCTAATATGCTAATATACTAATATGCTAATATGCTATGCTAATACGCTATGCTAACACGATATGCTAATATGCTAATATGCTAAAATGCTAATACGCTAATACGCTAATATTCTAACACGCTATGCTAATATGCTAATATGCTAATATGCTATGCTAATATGCTAATATGCTAATATACTATGCTAATATACTATGCTAATATGCTAATATGCTAATATGCTAATATGTTAATATGCTAATATGCTATGCTAATATGCTAATATGCTAATACACTAACACGCTATGCTAATATGTTAATATGCTAATATGCTATGCTAATATGCTAATATGCTAATATGCTATGCTAATATGCTAATATGCTAATATGCTAATATGCTAATACGCTAATATGCTAATATGCTAATATGCTAATATGCTAATACGCTAACACGCTATGCTAATATGCTAATATGCTATGCTAATATGCTAATATACTAATATGCTAATTTGCTAATATGCTAATATGCTATGCTAATATGCTAATATGCTAATATGCTAATATGCTAATATGCTAATATGCTAATACGCTAATATGCTAACACGCTATGCTAATATGCTAATATGCTAATATGCTAATATGCTATGCTAATATGCTAATATGCTAATATGCTAATACGCTAACACGCTATGCTAATATGCTAATATGCTAATATGCTAATATGCTATGCTATGCTAATATGCTAATATGCTAATATGCTAATATGCTAATATGCTAATGTTAATATGCTAATATGCTATGCTAATATGCTAATATGCTAATACGCTAATATGCTAACATGCTATGCTAATATGCTAATATGCTAATATGCTAATATGCTATGCTAATATGCTAATATGCTAATATGCTAATATGCTATGCTAATATGCTAATATGTTAATATGCTAATATGCTATGCTAATATGCTAATATACTAATATGCTAATATGCTATGCTAATACGCTATGCTAACACGATATGCTAATATGCTAATATGCTAAAATGCTAATACGCTAATACGCTAATATGCTAACACGCTATGCTAATATGCTAATATGCTAATATGCTAATATGCTATGCTAATATGCTAATATGCTAATATACTATGCTAATATACTATGCTAATATGCTAATATGCTAATATGTTAATATGCTAATATGCTATGCTAATATGCTAATATGCTAATACACTAACACGCTATGCTAATATGTTAATATGCTAATATGCTATGCTAATATGCTAATATGCTAATATGCTAATATGCTATGCTAATATGCTAATATGCTAATATGCTAATATGCTAATATGCTAATACGCTAATATGCTAACACGCTATGCTAATATGCTAATATGCTAATATGCTAATATGCTAATATACTATGCTAATATGCTAATATGCTAATACGCTAATACGCTATGCTAATATGCTAATATGCTAATATGCTATGCTAATATGCTAATATGATAATATGCTAATATGCTAATATGCTATGCTAATATGCTAATATGCTAATACACTAACTCGCTATGCTAATATGCTAATATACTAATATGCTAATATGCTATGCTAATATGCTAATATGCTAATATGCTAATATGCTAATATGCTAATATGCTAATATGCTATGCTAATATGCTAATATGCTAATATGCTAATACGCTAACACGCTATGCTAATATGCTAATATGCTAATATGCTAATATGCTAATATGCTAATATGCTATGCTAATATGCTAATATGTTAATATGCTAATATGCTATGCTAATATGCTAATATGCTAATATGATAATATGCTAATATGCTAATATGCTAATATGCTAATATGCTATGCTAATACGCTAATATGCTAACACGCTATGCTAATATGCTAATATGCTAACACGCTATGCTAATATGCTAACACGCTATGCTAATATGCTAATATGCTAATATGCTAATACGCTAATATGCTAACACGCTATGCTAATATGCTAATATGCTAATATGCTAATATGCTATGCTAATATGCTAATATGCTAATACGCTAACACGCTATGCTAATATGCTATGCTAATATGCTAATATGCTAATATGCTAATATGCTATGCTAATATGCTAATATGCTAATATACTAATATGCTATGCTAATATGCTAATATGCTAATATGCTATGCTAATATGCTAATATGTTAATATGCTAACACGCAATGCTAATATGCTGATATGCTATGCTAATATGCTAATATGCTAATATGCTATGCTAATATGCTAATATGCTAAAATGCTATGCTAATATGCTAATATGCTAATATGCTAATATGCTATGCTAATATGCTAATATGCTAATATGCTAATATGCTAATATGCTAATATGCTAATATGCTAATATGCTATGCTAATATGCTAATATGCTAATATGCTATGCTAATATGCTATGCTAATACGCTAACACGCTATGCTAATATGCTAATATGCTAATATGCTAATATGCTATGCTAATATGCTATGCTAATATGCTATGTTATGTTAATATGCTAATATGCTAATATGCTAATATACTATGCTAATATGCTAATATGTTAATATGCTAATATGCTAATATGCTATGCTAATATGCTAATATGCTAATACGCTAACACGCTATGCTAATATGCTAATATGCTAATATGCTAATATGCTAATATGCTAATATGATATGCTAATATGTTAATATGCTAATATGTTAATATGCTAATATGCTAATATGCTATGCTAATATGCTAATATGCTAATATGCTAATATGCTAATATGCTATGCTAATATGCTAATATGCTAATATGCTAATATGCTAATATGCTAATATGCTAATATGCTAATATGCTAATATGCTATGCTAATATGCTAATATGCTAATATGCTAATATGCTATGTTAATATGCTATGTTAATATGCTAATATGCTATGCTAATATGTTAATATGCTAATATGCTAATATGCTAACATGCTATGCTAATATGTTGTGCTAATATGCTAATATGCTATGCTAATATGCTAATATACTAATATGCTAATATGCTATGCTAATATGCTAATATGCTAATACGCTAACACGCTATGCTAATATGCTAATATGCTAATATGCTAATATGCTAATATGCTAATATGCTAATATGCTATACTAATATGCTAATATGCTAATATGTTAATATGCTAATATGCTATGCTAATATGCTAATATGATATGCTAATATGCTATGCTAATATGCTAATATGCTAATACGCTAACACGCTATGCTAATATGCTAATATGCTATGCTAATATGCTAATATGCTAATATGCTATGCTAATATGCTAATATGCTAATACGCTAACACGCTATGCTAATATGCTAATATGCTAATATGCTAATATGCTGTACTAATATGCTAATATGCTAATATGCTAATATGCTATGCTAATATGCTAATATGCTAATATGCTAATATGCTAATATGCTAATATGCTATGTTAATATGCTAAATATGGTAATATGCTAATATGCTATGCTAATATGATAATATGCTAATACGCTAACACGCTATGCTAATATGCTAATATGCTAATATGCTATGCTAATATGCTAATATGCTAATATGCTATGCTAATATGCTATGCTAATATACTAATATGCTAATATGCTAATATGCTATGCTAATATGCTAATATGCTAATATGCTAATATGCTTATATGCTAATATGCTTATATGCTAATATGCTATGCTAATATGCTAATATGCTAATACGCTAACACGCTATGCTAATATGATAATATGCTAATATGCTAATATGCTATGCTAATATGCTAATATGCTAATATGCTAATATGCTATGCTAATATGCTATGCTAATATGCTAATATGCTAATATGCTAATATGCTAATATGCTAACACGCTATGCTAATATGCTAATATGCTAATATGCTAATATGCTAATACGCTAATATGCTAACACGCTATGCTAATATGCTAATATGCTAATATACTAATATGCTATGCTAATATGCTAATATGCTAATACGCTAACACGCTATGCTAATATGCTATGCTAATATGCTAATATGCTAATATGCTAATATGCTAATATGCTATGCTAATATGCTAATATGCTAATATGCTAATATGCTATGCTAATATGCTAATATGCTAATATGCTAATATGCTAATATGCTATGCTAATATGCTAATACGCTAACACGCTATGCTAATATGCTAATATGCTAATATGCTAATATGCTAATATGCTATGCTAATATGCTATGCTAATATGCTAATATGTTAATATGCTAATATGCTATGCTAATATGCTAATATGCTAATATGCTAATATGCTATGCTAATATGCTAATATGCTAATATGCTAATATGCTATGCTAATATGCTAATATGCTAATATGCTATGCTATGCTAATATGCTAATATGCTAATATGCTAATATGCTAATATGCTAATATGTTAATATGCTAATATGCTATGCTAATATGCTAATATGCTAATATGCTAATATGCTATGCTAATATGCTAATATGCTAATATGCTAATACGCTAATATGCTAATATACAAATATGCTAATATGCTAATATGCTATGCTAATATGCTAATATGTTAATATGCTAATATGCTATGCTAATATGCTAATATGCTAATATGCTAATATGCTAATATGCTAATATGCTAATATGCTAATATGCTGATACGCTATGCTAGCACGCGATGCTAATATGCTAATATGCTAATATGCTAATATGCTATGCAAATATGCTAATAGTGCTAATATGCTAATACGCTAACACGCTATGCTATGCTAATATGCTAATATGCTAATATGCTAATATGCTATGCTAATATGCTAATATGCTAATATGCTAATATGCTATGCTAATATGCTAATATGCTAATACGCTAACACGCTATGCTAATATGCTAATATGCTAATATGCTATGCTAATATGCTAATATGCTAATATGCTAATATGCTATGCTAATATGCTAATATGCTAATCTGCTAATATGTTAATATGCTAATATGCTAATATGCTATGCTAATATGCTAATATGCTAATATGCTAATATGCTAATATGCTAATCTGCTAATATGCTAATATGCTAATATGCTAATATGCTAATATGCTTATATGCTATGCTAATATGCTAATATGCTATATGCTAATTTGCTAATATGCTATGCTAATATGCTAATATGCTAATATGCTTATATGCTATGTTAATATGCTAATATGCTAATATGCTAATATGCTATGCTAATATGCTAATATGCTAATATGCTAATATGCTAATATGCTAATATGCTAATATGCTAATAAGCTAACACGCTATGCTAATATGCTAATATGCTATGCTAATATGCTAATATATTAATATGCTAATATGCTAATATGCTAATATGCTATGCTAATATGCTAATATTCTAATATACTAATATGTTAATACGCTAATATGCTAACACGCTATGCTAATATGCTAATATGCTAATATGCTAATATGCTATGCTAATATGCTAATATGCTAATACGCTAACATGCTATGTTAATATGCTAATATGCTAATATGTTAATATGCTAATATGCTAATATGCTAATATGCTAATATGCTAATATGCTATGCTAATATGCTAATATGCTAATACGTTAACACGCTATGCTAATATGCTAATATGCTAATATGCTAATATGCTAATATGCTATGCTAATATGCTAATATGCTAATATGCTATATTAATATGCTAATATGCTATGCTAATATGCTAATATGCTAATACGCTATGCTAACATGCTATGCTAATATGCTAATATGCTAATATGCTATGCTAATATGCTAATATGCTAATATGCTATGCTAATATGCTAATATGTTAATATGCTAATATGCTATGCTAATATGCTAATATAATATGCTAATATGCTATGCTAATACGCTATGCTAACACGCTATGCTAATATGCTAATATGCTAATATGCTATGCTAATACGCTATCCTAACACGCTATGCTAATATGCTAATATGCTAATATGCTAATTTGCTAATATGCTAATATGCTATGCTAATATGCTAATATGCTAATACGCTAACACGCTATGCTAATATGCTATGCTAATATGCTAATATGCTAATATGCTAATATGCTATGCTAATATGCTAATATGTTAATATGCTAATATGCTATGCTAATATGCTAATATGCTAATATGCTAATATGCTATGCTAATATGCTAATATGCTAATACGCTAACATGCTAATATGCTAATATGCTAATATGCTATGTTAATATGTTAATATGCTAATATGTTAATATGCTAATATGCTATGCTAATATGCTAATATGCTAATATGCTATGCTAATATACTAATATGCTAATATGCTATGCTAATATCTTAATATGCTAATATGCTAATATGCTATGCTAATATGTTAATATGCTAATATGCTATGTTAATATGCTAATATGCTAATATGCTAATATGCTATGCTAATATGCTAATATGTTAATATGCTAATATGCTATGCTAATATGCTAATATGCTAATACGCTAATATGCTAATATGCTAATATGCTAATATGCTATGCTAATATGCTAATATGCTAATATGCTAATATGCTATGCTAATATGCTAATATGCTAATATACTAATATGCTATGCTAATATGCTAATATGCTAATACGCTAACACGCTATGCTAATATGCTAATATGCTAATATGCTAATATGCTAATATGCTAATACGCTAACACGCTATGCTAATATGGTAATATGCTAATATGCTAATATGCTATACTAATATGCTAATATGCTAATATGCTAATATGCTAATATGCTATGCTAATATGCTAATATGCTAATATGCTAATATGCTATGCTAATATGCTAATATGCTAATATGCTAATATGCTATGCTAATATGCTAATATGCTAATATGCTATGCTAATATGAAATGCTAATATGCTAATACGCTAATATGCTAACTAGCTATGCTAATATGCTATGCTAACATGCTAATATGTTAATATGCTAATATGATAATATGCTAATATGATAATATGCTATGCTAATATGCTAAGCTAATATGCTAATATGCTATGCTATTATGCTAATATGCTAATATGCTAATACGTTAATATGCTATGCTAATATGCTAATATGCTAATATGTTAATATGCTAATATGCTAATATGCTAATATGCTAATATGCTAATGTACTATGCTAATACGCTAATATGCTAACACGCTATGCTAATATGCTAATATGCTAATATGCTAATATGCTAATATGCTAATACGTTAATATGCTAATACGTTAATATGCTAACATGTTATGCTAATATGCTAATATGCTAATATGCTAATATGCTAATATGTTAATATGCTAATACTCTAATATAACACACTATGCTAATATGCTAATATGCTAATATGCTAATATACTAACACGCTTTGCTAATATGCTAACATGCTAATATGCTAATATGCTATGCTAATATGCTAATATGCTAATATGCTAACAAGCTATGCTAATATGCTATGCTAATATGCTAATATGCTAATATGCTAAGCTAATATGCTAATATGCTAATATGCTAATATGCTAATATGCTAATATGCTAATATGCTAATATGCTAATATGCTATGCTAATATGCTAATATGCTAATATGCTATGCTAATATGCTAATATGCTAATACGCTAACACGCTATGCTAATATGCTAATATGCTAATATGTTAATATGCTATGCTAATATGCTATGCTAATACGCTAACACGTTATGCTAATATGCTAATATGCTAATATGTTAATATGCTAATATGTTAATATGCTAATATGCTAATATGCTAATATGCTAATATGCTATGCTAATATGCTAATATGCTAATATGCTAATATGCTATGTTAATATGCTAATATGCTAATATGCTAATATGCTAATATGCTAATATGCTAATATGCTAATATGCTATGCTAATATGCTAATATGCTAATATGCTAATATGCTATGCTAATATGCTAATATGCTAATATGCTAATATGCTAATATGCTATGCTAATATGCTAATATGCTAATTTGCTAATATGCTATGCTAATATGCTAATATGCTTATATGCTATGTTAATATGCTAATATGCTAATATGCTAATATGCTATGCTAATATGCTAATATGCTAATATGCTAATATGCTATGCTAATATGCTAATATGCTAATATGCTAATATGCTAATATGCTAATACGCTAACACGCTATGCTAATATGCTAATATGCTATGCTAATATGCTAATATACTAATATGCTAATTTGCTAATATGCTAATATGCTATGCTAATATGCTAATATGCTAATATGCTAATATGCTAATATGCTAATATGCTAATACGCTAATATGCTAACACGCTATGCTAATATGCTAATATACTAATATGCTAATATGCTATGCTAATACGCTATGCTAACACGATATGCTAATATGCTAATATGCTAAAATGCTAATACGCTAATACGCTAATATTCTAACACGCTATGCTAATATGCTAATATGCTAATATGCTAATATGCTATGCTAATATGCTAATATGCTAATATACTATGCTAATATACTATGCTAATATGCTAATATGCTAATATGCTAATATGTTAATATGCTAATATGCTATGCTAATATGCTAATATGCTAATACACTAACACGCTATGCTAATATGTTAATATGCTAATATGCTATGCTAATATGCTAATATGCTAATATGCTATGCTAATATGCTAATATGCTAATATGCTAATATGCTAATACGCTAATATGCTAATATGCTAATATGCTAATATGCTAATACGCTAACACGCTATGCTAATATGCTAATATGCTATGCTAATATGCTAATATACTAATATGCTAATTTGCTAATATGCTAATATGCTATGCTAATATGCTAATATGCTAATATGCTAATATGCTAATATGCTAATACGCTAATATGCTAACACGCTATGCTAATATGCTAATATGCTAATATGCTAATATGCTATGCTAATATGCTAATATGCTAATACGCTAACACGCTATGCTAATATGCTAATATGCTAATATGCTAATATGCTATGCTATGCTAATATGCTAATATGCTAATATGCTAATATGCTAATATGCTAATGTTAATATGCTAATATGCTATGCTAATATGCTAATATGCTAATACGCTAATATGCTAACATGCTATGCTAATATGCTAATATGCTAATATGCTAATATGCTAACATGCTATGCTAATATGCTAATATGCTAATATGCTAATATGCTATGCTAATATGCTATGCTAATATGCTAATATGCTATGCTAATATGCTAATATGTTAATATGCTAATATGCTATGCTAATATGCTAATATACTAATATGCTAATATGCTATGCTAATACGCTATGCTAACACGATATGCTAATATGCTAATATGCTAAAATGCTAATACGCTAATACGCTAATATGCTCACGCTATGCTAATATGCTAATATGCTAATATGCTAATATGCTATGCTAATATGCTAATATGCTAATATACTATGCTAATATACTATGCTAATATACTATGCTAATATGCTAATATGCTAATATGTTAATATGCTAATATGCTATGCTAATATGCTAATATGCTAATACACTAACACGCTATGCTAATATGTTAATATGCTAATATGCTATGCTAATATGCTAATATGCTAATATACTAATATGTTAATATGCTATGCTAATATGCTAATATGCTAATATGTTAATATGCTAATATATTAATATGCTAATATGCTAATATGCTATGCTAATACGCTAATATGCTAACACGCTATGCTAATATGCTAATATGCTAATATGCTAATATGCTAATACGCTAATATGCTAACACACTATGCTAATATGCTAATATGCTCATATGCTAATATGCTATGCTAATATGCTAATATGCTATGCTAATATGCTAATATGCTAATATGCTAATACGCTAACACGCTATGCTAATATGCTAATATGCTATGCTAATATGCTAATATGCTAATATGCTAATATGCTATGAATATATGCTAATATGCTAATATGCTAATACGCTAACACGCTATGCTAATATGCTAATATGCTAATATTCTAATATGCTAATATGCTATGCTAATATGCTAATATGATAATATGTTAATATGCTAATATGCTATAC
Organism: Brienomyrus brachyistius; assembly: GCF_023856365.1. Taxonomy (NCBI): domain Eukaryota; kingdom Metazoa; phylum Chordata; class Actinopteri; order Osteoglossiformes; family Mormyridae; genus Brienomyrus; species Brienomyrus brachyistius. The sequence continues at coordinate 90,730 of NW_026042407.1, read as the reverse complement.
TAATATGCTAATATGCTAATACGCTAACACGCTATGCTAATATGCTAATATGCTAATATGCTAATATGCTATGCTAATATGCTAATATGCTAATATGCTAATATGCTAATATGCTAATATGCTATGCTAATATGCTAATATGCTAATATGCTAATATGCTATGCTAATATGCTAATATGCTAATACACTAACACGCTATGCTAATATGCTAATATGCTAATATGCTATGCTAATATGCTGATGATAATATGCTAATATGCTAATATACTATGCTAATATGCTAATATGCTAATATGCTAATATGCTAATATGCTATGCTAATATGCTAATATGCTAATATGCTATGCTAATATGCTAATATGTTAATATGCTAATATGCTAATATGCTATGCTAATATGCTAATATGCTAATATGCTAATATGCTAATATGCTAATATGCTAATATGCTAATATGCTATGCTAATATGCTAATATGCTAATATGCTATGCTAATATGCTATGCTAATATGCTAATATGTTAATATGCTAATATGCTAATATGCTATGCTAATATGTTAATATGCTAATATGCTATATTAATATGCTAATATGCTAATATGCTAATATGCTAATATGCAAATATGTTATGCTAATACGCTAATATGCTAACACGCTATGCTAATATGCTAATATGCTAATATGCTAATATGCTAATATGCTAATACGCTAATATGCTAACACGCTATGCTAATATGCTAATATGCTAATATGCTAATATGCTATGCTAATATGCTAATACGCTAACACGCTATGCTAATATGCTATGCTAATATGCTAATATGCTAATATGCTAATATGTTAATATGCTATGCTAATATGCTAATATGCTAATTTGCTAATATGCTATGCTAATATGCTAATATGCTAATACGCTAACACGCTATGCTAATATGCTAATATGCTAATATGCTTTGCTAATATGCTAATATGCTAATATGCTAATACGCTAATATGCTAACACGCTATGCTAATATGCTAATATGCTAATATGCTAATATGCTATGCTAATTTGCTAATATGCTAATATGCTAATATGCTAATATGCTAATATGCTAATATGCTAATATGCTAACACGCTATGCTAATATGCTAATATGCTAATATGCTATGCTAATATGCTAATATGCTAATATGCTAATATGCTATGCTAATATGCTAATATGCTAATATGCTATGCTAATATGCTAATATGCTATGCTAATATGCTAATATGCTAATATGCTAATATGCTAATACGCTAATATGCTAATATACTAATATGCTAATATGCTATGCTAATATGCTATGTTATGCTAATATGCTATGCTAATATGCTAATATGTTAATATGCTAATATGTTAATATGCTAATATGTTAATATGCTAATATGCTAATATGCTAATATGCTATGCTAATATGCTAATATGCTAATATGCTAACACGCTATGCTAATATGCTAATATGCTAATATGCTAATATGCTATGTTAATATGCTAATATGCTAATATGCTAATATGCTAATATGCTAATATGCTAATATGCTAATATGCTAATATGCTAATATGATAATATGCTAATATGCTAATATGCTAATATGCTAATATGCTAATATGCTAATATGCTAATACGCTAACACACTATGCTAATATGCTAATATGCTATGCTAATATGCTAATATACTAATATGCTAATATGCTAATATACTATGCTAATATGTTAATATGCTAATATGCTAATATGCTAATATGCTAATACGCTATGCTAACATGCTATGCTAATATGCTAATATGCTAATATGCTAATATGCTATCCTAATATGCTAATATGCTAATATGCTAATATGCTAATACGCTAACACGCTATGCTAATATGCTAATATGCTAATATGCTATGCTAATATGCTAATATGCTAATATGCTAATATGCTAATATGCTAATATGCTAATATGCTATGCTAATATGCTAATATGCTAATATGCTATGCTAATATGCTAATATGCTAATATGCTAATATGCTATGCTAATATGCTAATATGCTAATATGCTAATATGCTAATATGCTAATATGCTAATATGATATGCTAATATGTTAATATGCTAATATGCTAATATGCTATGCTAATATGCTAATATGCTAATATGCTAATATGCTATGCTAATATGCTAATATGCTAATATGCTAATATGCTAATATGCTATGCTAATATGCTAATATGCTAATACGCTAACACGCTATGCTAATATGCTAATATGCTAATATGTTATGCTAATATGTTATGCTAATATGCTAAAATATTAATATGCTAATATGCTAATATGCTAATATGCTAATATGCTATGCTAATATACTAATATGCTAATATGCTAATATGTTAATATGCTAATATGCTATGCTAATATGCTAATATGTTAATATGCTAATATGCTATGCTAATATGCTAATATGCTAATATGCTAATACGCTAACACGCTATGCTAATATGCTAATACATTATGCTAATATGCTATGCTAATATGCTAATATGCTAATATGCTAATATGTTAATATGCTATGCTAATATGCTAATATGCTAATATGCTAATATGCTTATACGCTAACACGCTATGCTATGCTAATATGCTAATATGCTAATATGCTATGCTAATATGCTAATATGCTAATATGCTAATATGCTATGCTAATATGCTATGCTAATATGCTAATATGCTAATATGCTAATACGCTAACACGCTATGCTAATATGCTAATATGCTAATATACTAATATGCTAATATGCTATGCTAATATGCTAATATGCTAATATACTAATATGCTAATATGCTAATATGCTATGCTAATATGCTATGTTAATATGCTAATCTGCTAATATGCTAATATGCTAATATGCTAATATGCTATGCTAATATGCTAATATGCTAATATATTAATATGCTATGCTAATATGCTAATACGCTAACACGCTATGCTAATATGCTGATATGCTAATATGCTAATATGCTTATATGCTATGCTAATATGCTAATATGCTAATATGCTATGCTAATTTATTAATATGCTATGCTAATATGCTAATATACTAATATGCTAATATGCTAGGCTAATATGCTAATATGCTAATATGCTATGCTAATATGCTAATACGCTAATATGCTAATATGTTAATACGCTAACACGGTATGCTAATATGCTAATATGCTAATATGCTAATATGCTATGTTAATATGCTAATATACTAATATGCTAATATGCTAATATGCTAATATGCTATGCTAATATGCTAATATGCTAATATGCTAATATGCTAATATGCTAATATGCTAATACGCTAATATGCTAACACGCTATGCTAATATGCTAATATGCTAATATGCTATGCTAATATGCTAATATGCTAATACGCTAACACGCTATGCTAATATGCTAATATGCTAATATGCTAATATGCTATGCTAATATGCTAATATGCTAATATGCTATGTTAATATACTAATATGCTATGCTAATATGCTAATATGCTAATACGCTAATATACTAACATGCTATGCTAATATGCTAATATGCTAATATGCTAATATGCTATGCTAATATGCTAATATGCTAATATGCTAATACGCTAACACGCTATGCTAATATGCTAATATGCTATGCTAATATGCTAATATGCTAATATGCTAATATGCTAATATGCTATGCTAATATGCTAATATGCTAATGTGTTAATATGCTATGCTAATATGCTAATATGTTAATATGCTAATATGCTAATATGCTATGCTAATATGCTAATATGCTAATACGCTAACACGCTATGCTAATATGCTAATATGCTAATATGCTAATATGCTAATATGCTATGCTAATATGATATGCTAATATGCTAATATGCTAATACGCTAACACGCTATGCTAATATGCTAATATGCTAATATGCTAATATGCTATGCTTATACGCTAATATGCTAATATGCTAATATGCTAATATGCTAATATGCTAATATGCTATGCTAATATGCTAATATGCTAATATGTTAATATGCTAATATGCTAATGTGTTAATATGCTAATATATTAATATGCTAATATGCTAATATGCTAATATGCTAATATGCTATGCTAATACGCTAATATGCTAACACGCTATGCTAATATGCTAATATGCTAATATGCTAATATGCTAATATGCTAATACGCTAATATGCTAACACACTATACTAATATGCTAATATGCTAATATGCTAATATGCTATGCTAATATGCTAATATGCTAATATGCTAATACGCTAACACGCTATGCTAATATGCTAATATGCTATGCTAATATGCTAATATGATAATATGCTAATATGCTATGCTAATATGCTAATATGCTAATATGCTAATACGCTAACACGCTATGCTAATATGCTAATATGCTAATATTCTAATATGCTAATATGCTATGCTAATATGCTAATATAATAATATGCTAATATGCTAATATGCTATACTAATATGCTAATACGCTAATACGCTAACACGCTATGCTAATATGCTAATATGCTAATATGCTAATATGCTAATATGCTATGCTAATATGCTAATATGCTAATATGCTAATATGCTAATACGCTAATATGCTAATATGCTAATATGCTAATATGCTAATACGCTAACACGCTATGCTAATATGCTAATATGCTATGCTAATATGCTAATATACTAATATGCTAATTTGCTAATATGCTAATATGCTATGCTAATATGCTAATATGCTAATATGCTAATATGCTAATATGCTAATATGCTAATACGCTAATATGCTAACACGCTATGCTAATATGCTAATATGCTAATATGCTAATATGCTATGCTAATATGCTAATATGCTAATACGCTAACACGCTATGCTAATATGCTAATATGCTAATATGCTATGCTATGCTAATATGCTAATATGCTAATATGCTAATATGCTAATATGCTAATATGCTAATATGCTAATGTTAATATGCTAATATGCTATGCTAATATGCTAATATGCTAATACGCTAATATGCTAACATGCTATGCTAATATGCTAATATGCTAATATGCTAATATGCTATGCTAATATGCTAATATGCTAATATGCTAATATGCTAATATGCTAATATGCTAATATGCTAATATGTTAATATGCTAATATGCTATGCTAATATGCTAATATACTAATATGCTAATATGCTATGCTAATACGCTATGCTAACACGATATGCTAATATGCTAATATGCTAAAATGCTAATACGCTAATACGCTAATATGCTAACACGCTATGCTAATATGCTAATATGCTAATATGCTAATATGCTATGCTAATATGCTAATATGCTAATATACTATGCTAATATACTATGCTAATATGCTAATATGCTAATATGTTAATATGCTAATATGCTATGCTAATATGCTAATATGCTAATACACTAACACGCTATGCTAATATGTTAATATGCTAATATGCTATGCTAATATGCTAATATGCTAATATGCTAATATGCTAATATGCTAATGCGCTAATATGCTAACACGCTATGCTAATATGCTAATATGCTAATATGCTAATATGCTAATATGCTAATATACTATGCTAATATGCTAATATGCTAATACGCTAATACGCTATGCTAATATGCTAATATGCTAATATGCTAATATGCTAATATGCTATGCTAATATGCTAATATGATAATATGCTAATATGCTAATATGCTATGCTAATATGCTAATATGCTAATACACTAACTCGCTATGCTAATATGCTAATATACTAATATGCTAATATGCTATGCTAATATGCTAATATGCTAATATGCTAATATGCTAATATGCTAATATGCTAATATGCTAATATGCTATGCTAATATGCTAATATGCTAATATGCTAATACGCTAACACGCTATGCTAATATGCTAATATGCTAATATGCTAATATGCTAATATGCTAATATGCTAATATGCTATGCTAATATGCTAATATGTCAATATGCTAATATGCTATGCTAATATGCTAATATGCTAATATGATAATATGCTAATATGCTAATATGCTAATATGCTAATATGCTATGCTAATACGCTAATATGCTAACACGCTATGCTAATATGCTAATTTGCTAACACGCTATGCTAATATGCTAACACGCTATGCTAATATGCTAATATGCTAATATGCTAATACGCTAATATGCTAACACGCTATGCTAATATGCTAATATGCTAATATGCTAACACGCTATGCTAATATGCTAACACGCTATGCTAATATGCTAATATGCTAATATGCTAATATGCTAATATGCTAATATGCTAATACGCTAATATGCTAACACGCTATGCTAATATGCTAATATACTAATATGCTAATATGCTATGCTAATATGCTAATATGCTAATACGCTAACACGCTATGCTAATATGCTATGCTAATATGCTAATATGCTAATATGCTATGCTAATATGCTAATATGCTAATATACTAATATGCTATGCTAATATGCTAATATGCTAATATGCTATGCTAATATGCTAATATGTTAATATGCTAACACGCAATGCTAATATGCTGATATGCTATGCTAATATGCTAATATGGTAATATGCTATGCTAATATGCTAATATGCTAAAATGCTATGCTAATATGCTAATATGCTAATATGCTAATATGCTATGCTAATATGCTAATATGCTAATATGCTAATATGCTAATATGCTAATATGCTATGCTAATATGCTAATATGCTAATATGCTATGCTAATATGCTATGCTAATACGCTAACACGCTATGCTAATATGCTAATATGCTAATATGCTAATATGCTATGCTAATATGCTATGCTAATATGCTATGTTATGTTAATATGCTAATATGCTAATATGCTAATATACTATGCTAATATGCTAATATGTTAATATGCTAATATGCTAATATGCTATGCTAATATGCTAATATGCTAATACGCTAACACGCTATGCTAATATGCTAATATGCTAATATGCTAATATGCTATGCTAATATGTTATGCTAATATGCTAATGTGCTAATATGCTATGCTAATATGCTAATATGCTAATATGCTAATATGCTAATATACTATGCTAATATGCTAATATGTTAATATGCTAACACGCTATCCTAATATGCTAATATGCTATGCTAATATGGTAATATGCTAATATGCTAATATGCTAATATGCTAATATGCTATGCTAATATGCTAATATGCTAATATGCTAATATGCTAATATGATATGCTAATATGTTAATATGCTAATATGCTATGCTAATATGCTAATATGCTAATATGCTAATATGCTAATATGATATGCTAATATGTTAATATGCTAATATGCTAATATGCTATGCTAATATGCTAATATGCTAATATGCTAATATGCTAATATGCTATGCTAATATGCTAATATGCTAATATGCTAATATGCTAATATGCTAATATGCTATGCTAATATGCTAATATGCTAATACGCTAACACGCTATGCTAATATGCTAATATGCTAATATGTTATGCTAATATGTTATGCTAATATGCTAAAATATTAATATGCTAATATGCTAATATGCTAATATGCTAATATGCTATGCTAATATACTAATATGCTAATATGCTAATATGTTAATATGCTAATATGCTATGCTAATATGCTAATATGTTAATATGCTAATATGCTATGCTAATATGCTAATATGCTAATACGCTAACACGCTATGCTAATATGCTAATATGCTAATATGCTAATATGCTAATATGCTAATATGCTAATACATTATGCTAATATGCTATGCTAATATGCTAATATGCTATGCTAATATGCTAATATGCTAATATGCTAATATGCTAATATGCTAATATGCTAATACGCTAATATGCTAACACGCTATGCTAATATGCTAATATGCTAATATGCTAATATGCTAATATGCTATGCTAATATGCTAATATGCTAATACTCTAACACGCTATGCTAATATGCTAATATGCTAATATGCTATGCTAATATGCTAATATGCTAATATGCTAATATGCTAATATGCTAATATGCTAATATGTTAATATGCTAATATGCTATGCTAATATGCTAATATGCTATGCTAATATGCTAATATGCTAATACGCTAATATGCTAACATGCTATGCTAATATGCTAATATGCTAATATGCTATGCTAATATGCTAATATGCTAATATGCTAATACGCTAACACGCTATGCTAATATGCTAATATGCTAATATGCTAATATGCTAATATGCTATGCTAATATGCTAATATGCTAATATGCTAATATGCTAATATGCTAATATGCTATGCTAATATGCTAATATGCTAATATGTTAATATGCTATGCTAATATGCTAATATGCTAATATGTTAATATGCTAATATGCTAATATGCTATGCTAATATGCTAATATGCTAATATGCTAATATGCTAATACGCTAACACGCTATGCTAATATGCTAATATGCTAATATGCTAATATGCTATGCTAATATGATATGCTAATATGCTAATATGCTAATACGCTAACACGCTATGCTAATATGCTAATATGCTAATATGCTAATATGCTATGCTTATACGCTAATATGCTAATATGCTAATATGCTAATATGCTATGCTAATATGCTAATATACTAATATGTTAATATGCTAATATGCTAATATGCTAATATGTTAATATGCTAATATATTAATATGCTAATATGCTAATATGCTAATATGCTAATATGCTATGCTAATACGCTAATATGCTAACACGCTATGCTAATATGCTAATATGCTAATATGCTAATATGCTAATATGCTAATATGCTAATACGCTAATATGCTAACACACTATGCTAATATGCTAATATGCTAATATGCTAATATGCTAATATGCTAATATGCTATGCTAATATGCTATGCTAATACGCTAACACGCTATGCTAATATGCTATGCTAATATGCTAATATGCTATGCTAATATGCTAATATGCTAATATGCTAATATGATAATATGCTAATATGCTATGCTAATATGCTAATATGCTAATATGCTAATATGCTAATACGCTAACTCGCTATGCTAATATGCTAATATGCTAATATGCTAATATGCTATGCTAATATGCTAATATGCTAATATGCTAATATGCTAATATGCTATGCTAATATGCTAATATGCTAATATGTTAATATGCTAATATGTTAATATGCTAATACGCTAATATGCTATGCTAATATGCTAATATGCTAATATGCTAATATGCTAATATGTTAATATGCTAATATGCTATGCTAATATGTTAATATGCTAATATGCTAATATGCTATGTTAATACGCTAATATGCTAATATGCTAATATGCTAATATGCTAACATGCTATGCTAATATGCTAATATGCTAATATGCTAATATGCTAATATGCTATGCTAATATGCTAATATACTAATATGCTAATATGCTAATGTACTATGCTAATACGCTAATATGCTAACACGCTATGCTAATATGCTAATATGCTAATATGCTAATACGTTAATATGCTAACATGCTATGCTAATATGCTAATATGCTAATATGCTAATATGTTAATATGCTAATACTCTAATATGTTAACACGCTATGCTAATATGCTAATATGCTAATATGCTAATATGCTAATATGCTATGCTAATATGCTAATATGCTAATACGCTAACACGCTATGCTAATATGCTAATATGCTAATATGCTATGCTAATATGCTAATTTGCTATGCTAATATACTAATATGCTAATATGCTAATATGCTAATATACTATGCTAATATACTATGCTAATATACTATGCTAATATGCTAATATGCTAATATGCTATACTAATATGCTAATATGCTAATATGCTAATACACTAACACGCTATGCTATGTTAATATGCTAATATGCTATGCTAATATGCTAATATGTTAATATGCTAATATGCTAATATGTTATGCTAATATGCTAATATGCTAATATGCTAATATGCTAATATGCTAATATGCTAATACGCTAACATGCTAACACGCTATGCTAATATGCTAATATGCTAATATGCTAATATGCTATGCTAATATGCTAATATGCTAATATGCTAATACGCTAACACGCTATGCTAATATGCTAATATGCTAATATGCTAATATGCTAATATGCTAATACGCTAACATGCTAATATGCTAATATAATAATATGCTAATATGCTAATATGCTATGCTAATATGCTAATATGCTAATATGCTAATATGCTATGCTAATATGCTAATATGCTAATATGTTAATATGCTAATATGCTAATACGCTATCACGCTATGCTAATATGCTAATATGCTAATATGCTATGCTAATATGCTAATATGCTAATATGCTATGCTAATATGCTTATATGCTAATATGCTAATATGCTATGCTAATATGCTAATATGCTAATACGCTAATATGCTAATATGCTATGCTAATATGCTAATATGCTAATACGCTAACACGCTATGCTAATATGCTAATATGCTAATATGCTAATATGCTATGCTAATATGCTATGCTAATATGCTATGCTAATACGCTAACACGCTATGCTAATATGCTAATATGCTAATATGTTAATATGCTAATATGCTAATATGCTAATATGCTAATATGCTATGCTAATATGCTAATATGCTAATATGCTAATATGCTATGTTAATATGCTAATATGCTAATATGCTAATATGCTAATATGCTAATATGCTAATATGCTAATATGCTAATACGCTAACACGCTATGCTAATATGCTAATATGCTATGCTAATATGCTAATATACTAATATGCTAATTTGCTAATATGCTAATATGCTATGCTAATATGCTAATATGCTAATATGCTAATATGCTAATACACTAATATGCTAACACGCTATGCTAATATGCTAATATGCTAATATGCTAATATGCTAATATGCTAATATGCTATGCTAATATGCTAATATGCTAATACGCTAACACGCTATGCTAATATGCTAATATGCTAATATGCTAATATGCTATGCTAATATGCTAATATGCTAATATGCTAACACGCTATGCTAATATGCTAATATGCTAATATGCTAATATGCTATGCTAATATGCTAATATGCTAATATGCTAATATGCTAATATGCTAATGTTAATATGCTAATATGCTATGCTAATATGCTAATATGCTAATACGCTAATATGCTAACATGCTATGCTAATATGCTAATATGCTAATATGCTAATATGCTATGCTAATATGCTAATATGCTAATATGCTATGCTAATATGCTAATATGTTAATATGCTAATATGCTATGCTAATATGCTAATATACTAATATGCTAATATGCTATGCTAATACGCTATGCTAACATGATATGCTAATATGCTAATATGCTAATACGCTAATACGCTAATATGCTAACACGCTATGCTAATATGCTAATATGCTAATATGCTAATACGCTAATATGCTAACACGCTATGCTAATATGCTAATATGCTATGCTAATATGCTAATATGCTAATACGCTAACACGCTATGCTAATATGCTATACTAATATGCTAATATGCTATGCTAATATGCTATGTTAATATGCTAATATGCTAATATGCTAATATGCTATGCTAATATGCTAATATGTTAATATGCTAATATGCTATGCTAATATGCTAATACGTTAATACGCTAACACGCTATGCTACTATGCTAATATGCTAATATGCTAATATGCTATGCTAATATGCTAATATGCTATGTTATGCTAATATGCTATGCTAATATGCTAATATGCTAATATGCTAATATGCTAATATGATATGCTAATATGCTATGCTAATATGCTAATATGCTAATACGCTAACACGCTATGCTAATATGCTAATATGCTATGCTAATATGCTAATATGCTAATATGCTATGCTAATATGCTAATATGCTAATATGCTAATATGCTATGCTAATATGCTATGCTAATATGCTAATATGCTATGTTAATATGCTAAATATGGTAATATGCTAATATGCTATGCTAATATGCTAATATGCTAATATGCTAATACGCTAACACGCTATGCTAATATGCTAATATGCTAATATGCTAATATGCTATGCTAATATGCTAATATGCTAATATGCTAATATGCTATGCTAATATGCTAATATGCTAATATGCTAATATGCTAATATGTTAATATGCTATGCTAATATGCTAATATGCTAATATGCTAATACGCTAACACGCTATGCTAATATGCTATGCTAATATGCTAATATGCTATGCTAATATGCTAATATGCTAATATGCTAATATGTTAATATGCTATGCTAATATGTTAATATGCTAATATGCTAATATGCTAACACGCTATGTTAATATGCTAATATGCTAATATGCTAATATGCTAATACGCTAATATGCTAACACGCTATGCTAATATGCTAACATGCTAATATGCTAATATGCTATGCTAATATGCTAATATGCTAATATGCTAACACGCTATGCTAATATGCTATGCTAATATGCTAATATGCTAATATGCTAAGCTAATATGCTAATATGCTAATATGCTAATATGCTAATATGCTAATATGCTAATATGCTAATATGCTAATATGCTATGCTAATATGCTAATATGCTAATATGCTATGCTAATATGCTAATATGCTAATACGCTAACACGCTATGCTAATATGCTAATATGCTAATATGTTAATATGCTATGCTAATATGCTATGCTAATACGCTAACACGTTATGCTAATATGCTAATATGCTAATATGTTAATATGCTAATATGTTAATATGCTAATATGCTAATATGCTAATATGCTATGCTAATATGCTAATATGCTAATATGCTAATATGCTATGTTAATATGCTAATATGCTAATATGCTAATATGCTAATATGCTAATATGCTATGCTAATATGCTAATATGCTAATATGCTAATATGCTATGCTAATATGCTAATATGCTAATATGCTAATATGCTATGCTAATATGCTAATATGCTAATTTGCTAATATGCTATGCTAATATGCTAATATGCTTATATGCTATGTTAATATGCTAATATGCTAATATGCTAATATGCTATGCTAATATGCTAATATGCTAATATGCTAATATGCTATGCTAATATGCTAATATGCTAATATGCTAATATGCTAATACGCTAACACGCTATGCTAATATGCTAATATGCTATGCTAATATGCTAATATGCTAATATACTAATATGCTAATTTGCTAATATGCTAATATGCTATGCTAATATGCTAATATGCTAATATGCTAATATGCTAATATGCTAATATGCTAATATGCTAATACGCTAATATGCTAACACGCTATGCTAATATGCTAATATGCTAATATGCTAATATGCTATGCTAATATGCTAATATGCTAATACGCTAACACGCTATGCTAATATGCTAATATGCTAATATGCTATGCTATGCTAATATGCTAATATGCTAATATGCTAATATGCTAATATGCTAATATGCTAATATGTTAATATGCTAATATGCTATGCTAATATGCTAATATGCTTACGCTAATATGCTAACATGCTATGCTAATATGCTAATATGCTAATATGCTAATATGCTATGCTAATATGCTAATATGCTAATATGCTAATATGCTATGCTAATATGCTAATATGTTAATATGCTAATATGCTATGCTAATATGCTAATATACTAATATGCTAATATGCTATGCTAATACGCTATGCTAACACGATATGCTAATATGCTAATATGCTAAAATGCTAATACGCTAATACGCTAATATGCTAACACGCTATGCTAATATGCTAATATGCTAATATGCTAATATGCTATGCTAATATGCTAATATGCTAATATACTATGCTAATATGCTAATATGCTAATATGTTAATATGCTAATATGCTATGCTAATATGCTAATATGCTAATACACTAACACGCTATGCTAATATGTTAATATGCTAATATGCTATGCTAATATGCTAATATGCTAATATGCTAATATGCTATGTTAATATGCTAATATGCTAATATGCTAATATGCTAATATGCTAATACGCTAATATGCTAATATGCTAATATGCTAATATGCTAATACGCTAACACGCTATGCTAATATGCTAATATGCTATGCTAATATGCTAATATACTAATATGCTAATTTGCTAATATGCTAATATGCTATGCTAATATGCTAATATGCTAATATGCTAATATGCTAATATGCTAATATGCTAATATGCTAATACGCTAATATGCTAACACGCTATGCTAATATGCTAATATGCTAATATGCTAATATGCTATGCTAATATGCTATGCTAATATGCTAATATGCTAATACGCTAACACGCTATGCTAATATGCTAATATGCTAATATGCTATGCTATGCTAATATGCTAATATGCTAATATGCTAATATGCTAATATGCTAATGTTAATATGCTAATATGCTATGCTAATATGCTAATATGCTAATACGCTAATATGCTAACATGCTATGCTAATATGCTAATATGCTAATATGCTAATATGCTAATATGCTATGCTAATATGCTAATATGCTAATATGCTAATATGCTAATATGCTATGCTAATATGCTAATATGTTAATATGCTAATATGCTATGCTAATATGCTAATATACTAATATGCTAATATGCTATGCTAATACGCTATGCTAACACGATATGCTAATATGCTAATATGCTAAAATGCTAATACGCTAATACGCTAATATGCTAACACGCTATGCTAATATGCTAATATGCTAATATGCTAATATGCTAATATGCTAATATGCTATGCTAATATGCTAATATGCTAATATACTATGCTAATATACTATGCTAATATGCTAATATGCTAATATGTTAATATGCTAATATGCTATGCTAATATGCTAATATGCTAATACACTAACACGCTATGCTAATATGTTAATATGCTAATATGCTATGCTAATATGCTAATATGCTAATATGCTAATATGCTAATACGCTAATATGCTAACACGCTATGCTAATATGCTAATATGCTAATATGCTAATATGCTAATATACTATGCTAATATGCTAATATGCTAATACGCTAATACGCTATGCTAATATGCTAATATGCTAATATGCTAATATGCTAATATGCTATGCTAATATGCTAATATGATAATATGCTAATATGCTAATATGCTATGCTAATATGCTAATATGCTAATACACTAACTCGCTATGCTAATATGCTAATATACTAATATGCTAATATGCTATGCTAATATGCTAATATGCTAATATGCTAATATGCTATGCTAATATGCTAATATGTTAATATGCTAATATGCTATGCTAATATGCTAATATGCTAATATGATAATATGCTAATATGCTAATATGCTAATATGCTAATATGCTATGCTAATATGCTAATACGCTAACACGCTATGCTAATATGCTAATATGCTAATATGCTAATATGCTAATATGCTAATATGCTAATATGCTATGCTAATATGCTATTATGTTAATATGCTAATATGCTATGCTAATATGCTAATATGCTAATATGATAATATGCTAATATGCTAATATGCTAATATGCTAATATGCTATGCTAATACGCTAATATGCTAACACGCTATGCTAATATGCTAATATGCTAACACGCTATGCTAATATGCTAACACGCTATGCTAATATGCTAATATGCTAATACGCTAATATGCTAACACGCTATGCTAATATGCTAATATGCTAATATGCTAACACGCTATGCTAATATGCTAACACGCTATGCTAATATGCTAATATGCTAATATGCTAATATGCTAATACGCGAATATGCTAACACGCTATGCTAATATGCTAATATGCTAATATGCTAATATGCTATGCTAATATGCTAATATGCTAATACGCTAACACGCTATGCTAATATGCTATGCTAATATGCTAATATGCTAATATGCTATGCTAATATGCTAATATGCTAATATACTAATATGCTATGCTAATATGCTAATATGCTAATATGCTATGCTAATATGCTAATATGTTAATATGCTAACACGCAATGCTAATATGCTGATATGCTATGCTAATATGCTAATATGCTAATATGCTATGCTAATATGCTAATATGCTAAAATGCTATGCTAATATGCTAATATGCTAATATGCTAATATGCTATGCTAATATGCTAATATGCTAATATGCTAATATGCTAATATGCTAATATGCTAATATGCTTTGCTAATATGCTAATATGCTAATATGCTATGCTAATATGCTATGCTAATACGCTAACACGCTATGCTAATATGCTAATATGCTAATATGCTAATATGCTATGCTAATATGCTATGCTAATATGCTATGTTATGTTAATATGCTAATATGCTAATATGCTAATATGCTAATATACTATGCTAATATGCTAATATGTTAATATGCTAATATGCTAATATGCTATGCTAATATGCTAATATGCTAATACGCTAACACGCTATGCTAATATGCTAATATGCTAATATGCTAATATGTTATGCTAATATGCTATGCTAATATGCTAATATGTTAATATGCTAATATGCTATGCTAATATGTTATGCTAATATGCTAATGTGCTAATATGCTAATATGCTAATATGCTAATATGCTAATATGCTAATATGCTAATATGCTATGCTAATATGCTAATATGTTAATATGCTAACACGCTATCCTAATATACTAATATGCTATGCTAATATGGTAATATGCTAATATGTTAATATGCTAATATGCTATGCTAATATGCTAATATGCTAATATGCTAATATGCTAATATGATATGCTAATATGTTAATATGCTAATATGCTAATATGCTATGCTAATATGCTAATATGCTAATATGCTAATATGCTAATATGCTATGCTAATATGCTAATATGCTAATATGCTAATATGCTAATATGCTAATATGCTATGCTAATATGCTAATATGCTAATACGCTAACACGCTATGCTAATATGCTAATATGCTAATATGTTATGCTAATATGTTATGCTAATATGCTAAAATATTAATATGCTAATATGCTAATATGCTAATATGCTAATATGCTAATATGCTATGCTAATATACTAATATGCTAATATGCTAATATGTTAATATGCTAATATGCTATGCTAATATGCTAATATGTTAATATGCTAATATGCTATGCTAATATGCTAATATGCTAATATGCTAATACGCTAACACGCTATGCTAATATGCTAATATGCTAATATGCTAATATGCTAATATGCTAATACATTATGCTAATATGCTATGCTAATATGCTAATATGCTATGCTAATATGCTAATATGCTAATATGCTAATATGCTAATATGCTAATATGCTAATATGCTAATACGCTAATATGCTAACACGCTATGCTAATATGCTAATATGCTAATATGCTATGCTAATATGCTAATATGCTAATACGCTAACACGCTATGCTAATATGCTAATATGCTAATATGCTATGCTAATATGCTAATATGCTAATATGCTAATGTGTTAATATGCTAATATGCTATGCTAATATGCTAATATGCTATGCTAATATGCTAATATGCTAATACGCTAATATGCTAACATGCTATGCTAATATGCTAATATGCTAATATGCTATGCTAATATGCTAATATGCTAATATGCTAATACGCTAACACGCTATGCTAATATGCTAATATGCTAATATGCTAATATGCTAATATGCTATGCTAATATGCTAATATGCTAATATGCTAATATGCTAATATGCTAATATGCTAATATGCTATGCTAATATGCTAATATGCTAATATGTTAATATGCTATGCTAATATGCTAATATGTTAATATGCTAATTTGCTAATATGCTATGCTAATATGCTAATATGCTAATATGCTAATACGCTAACACGCTATGCTAATATGCTAATATGCTAATATGCTAATATGCTATGCTAATATGATATGCTAATATGCTAATATGCTAATACGCTAACACGCTATGCTAATATGCTAATATGCTAATATGCTATGCTTATACGCTAATATGCTAATATGCTAATATGCTAATATGCTATGCTAATATGCTAATATACTAATATGTTAATATGCTAATATGCTAATATGCTAATATGTTAATATGCTAATATATTAATATGCTAATATGCTAATATGCTAATATGCTAATATGCTAATATGCTATGCTAATACGCTAATATGCTAACACGCTATGCTAATATGCTAATATGCTAATATGCTAATATGCTAATATGCTAATACGCTAATATGCTAACACACTATGCTAATATGCTAATATGCTCATATGCTAATATGCTAATATGCTAATATGCTATGCTAATATGCTAATATGCTAATATGCTAATACGCTAACACGCTATGCTAATATGCTAATATGCTATGCTAATATGCTAATATGCTAATATGCTAATATGCTAATATGCTATGAATATATGCTAATATGCTAATATGCTAATACGCTAACACGCTATGCTAATATGCTAATATGC
Organism: Brienomyrus brachyistius; assembly: GCF_023856365.1. Classification (NCBI taxonomy): domain Eukaryota; kingdom Metazoa; phylum Chordata; class Actinopteri; order Osteoglossiformes; family Mormyridae; genus Brienomyrus; species Brienomyrus brachyistius. Next base: position 72,085 of record NW_026042407.1, on the reverse strand, counting down.
TAATATGCTAATATTCTAATATGCTAATATGCTATGCTAATATGCTAATATGATAATATGTTAATATGCTAATATGCTATACTAATATGCTAATATGCTAATACGCTAACACGCTATGCTAATATGCTAATATGCTAATATGCTAATATGCTATGCTAATATGCTAATATGCTAATATGCTAATATGCTAATATGCTAATATGCTATGCTAATATGCTAATATGCTAATATGCTAATATGCTATGCTAATATGCTAATATGCTAATACACTAACACGCTATGCTAATATGCTAATATGCTAATATGCTATGCTAATATGCTGATGATAATATGCTAATATGCTAATATACTATGCTAATATGCTAATATGCTAATATGCTAATATGCTAATATGCTATGCTAATATGCTAATATGCTAATATGCTATGCTAATATGCTAATATGTTAATATGCTAATATGCTAATATGCTATGCTAATATGCTAATATGCTAATATGCTAATATGCTAATATGCTAATATGCTAATATGCTATGCTAATATGCTAATATGCTAATATGCTATGCTAATATGCTATGCTAATATGCTAATATGTTAATATGCTAATATGCTAATATGCTATGCTAATATGTTAATATGCTAATATGCTATATTAATATGCTAATATGCTAATATGCTAATATGCTAATATGCAAATATGTTATGCTAATACGCTAATATGCTAACACGCTATGCTAATATGCTAATATGCTAATATGCTAATATGCTAATACGCTAATATGCTAACACGCTATGCTAATATGCTAATATGCTAATATGCTAATATGCTATGCTAATATGCTAATATGCTAATACGCTAACACGCTATGCTAATATGCTATGCTAATATGCTAATATGCTAATATGCTAATATGTTAATATGCTATGCTAATATGCTAATATGCTAATTTGCTAATATGCTATGCTAATATGCTAATATGCTAATACGCTAACACGCTATGCTAATATGCTAATATGCTAATATGCTTTGCTAATATGCTAATATGCTAATACGCTAATATGCTAACACGCTATGCTAATATGCTAATATGCTAATATGCTAATATGCTATGCTAATTTGCTAATATGCTAATATGCTAACACGCTATGCTAATATGCTAATATGCTAATATGCTATGCTAATATGCTAATATGCTAATATGCTAATATGCTATGCTAATATGCTAATATGCTAATATGCTAATATGCTATGCTAATATGCTAATATACTATGCTAATATGCTAATATGCTAATATGCTAATACGCTAATATGCTAATATACTAATATGCTAATATGCTATGCTAATATGCTATGTTATGCTAATATGCTATGCTAATATGCTAATATGTTAATATGCTAATATGTTAATATGCTAATATGCTAATATGCTAATATGCTATGCTAATATGCTAATATGCTAATATGCTAACACGCTATGCTAATATGCTAATATGCTAATATGCTAATATGCTATGTTAATATGCTAATATGCTAATATGCTAATATGTTAATATGCTATGCTAATATGCTAATATGCTAATATGCTAATATGATAATATGCTAATATGCTAATATGCTAATATGCTAATATGCTAATATGCTAATATGCTAATATGCTAATATGCTAATACGCTAACACACTATGCTAATATGCTAATATGCTATGCTAATATGCTAATATACTAATATGCTAATATGCTAATATACTATGCTAATATGTTAATATGCTAATTTGCTAATATGCTAATATGCTAATACGCTATGCTAACACGCTATGCTAATATGCTAATATGCTAATATGCTAATATGCTATCCTAATATGCTAATATGCTAATATGCTAATATGCTAATACGCTAACACGCTATGCTAATATGCTAATATGCTAATATGCTAATATGCTATGCTAATATGCTAATATGCTAATATGCTAATATGCTAATATGCTAATATGCTAATATGCTAATATGCTATGCTAATATGCTAATATGCTAATATGCTATGCTAATATGCTAATATGCTAATATGCTAATATGCTATGCTAATATGCTAATATGCTAATATGCTAATATGCTAATATGCTAATATGCTAATATGCTAATATGCTAATATGATATGCTAATATGTTAATATGCTAATATGCTAATATGCTATGCTAATATGCTAATATGCTAATATGCTAATATGCTATGCTAATATGCTAATATGCTAATATGCTAATATGCTAATATGCTAATATGCTATGCTAATATGCTAATATGCTAATACGCTAACACGCTATGCTAATATGCTAATATGCTAATATGTTATGCTAATATGTTATGCTAATATGCTAAAATATTAATATGCTAATATGCTAATATGCTAATATGCTAATATGCTATGCTAATATACTAATATGCTAATATGCTAATATGTTAATATGCTAATATGCTATGCTAATATGCTAATATGTTAATATGCTAATATGCTATGCTAATATGCTAATATGCTAATATGCTAATACGCTAACACGCTATGCTAATATGCTAATACATTATGCTAATATGCTATGCTAATATGCTAATATGCTAATATGCTAATATGTTAATATGCAATGCTAATATGCTAATATGCTAATATGCTAATATGCTTATACGCTAACACGCTATGCTATGCTAATATGCTAATATGCTAATATGCTATGCTAATATGCTAATATGCTAATATGCTAATATGCTATGCTAATATGCTATGCTAATATGCTAATATGCTAATATGCTAATACGCTAACACGCTATGCTAATATGCTAATATACTAATATGCTAATATGCTATGCTAATATGCTAATATGCTAATATGCTAATATACTAATATGCTAATATGCTAATATGCTATGCTAATATGCTATGTTAATATGCTAATCTGCTAATATGCTAATATGCTAATATGCTAATATGCTATGCTAATATGCTAATATGCTAATATATTAATATGCTATGCTAATATGCTAATACGCTAACACGCTATGCTAATATGCTGATATGCTAATATGCTAATATGCTTATATGCTATGCTAATATGCTAATATGCTAATATGCTATGCTAATTTATTAATATGCTATGCTAATATGCTAATATGCTAATATGCTAATATGCTAATATGCTAATATGCTAGGCTAATATGCTAATATGCTTAATATGCTATGCTAATATGCTAATATGCTAATATGCTAATATGCTAATATGCTAATATGTTAATACGCTAACACGGTATGCTAATATGCTAATATGCTAATATGCTAATATGCTATGTTAATATGCTAATATACTAATATGCTAATATGCTAATATGCTAATATGCTATGCTAATATGCTAATATGCTAATATGCTAATATGCTAATATGCTAATATGCTAATATGCTAATATGCTAATACGCTAATATGCTAACACGCTATGCTAATATGCTAATATGCTAATATGCTATGCTAATATGCTAATATGCTAATACGCTAACACGCTATGCTAATATGCTAATATGCTAATATGCTAATATGCTATGCTAATATGCTAATATGCTAATATGCTATGTTAATATACTAATATGCTATGCTAATATGCTAATATGCTAATACGCTAATATACTAACATGCTATGCTAATATGCTAATATGCTAATATGCTAATATGCTATGCTAATATGCTAATATGCTAATATGCTAATACGCTAACACGCTATGCTAATATGCTAATATGCTAATATGCTAATATGCTATGCTAATATGCTAATATGCTAATATGCTAATATGCTAATATGCTATGCTAATATGCTAATATGCTAATGTGTTAATATGCTATGCTAATATGCTAATATGTTAATATGCTAATATGCTAATATGCTATGCTAATATGCTAATATGCTAATACGCTAACACGCTATGCTAATATGCTAATATGCTAATATGCTAATATGCTAATATGCTATGCTAATATGATATGCTAATATGCTAATATGCTAATACGCTAACACGCTATGCTAATATGCTAATATGCTAATATGCTAATATGCTATGCTTATACGCTAATATGCTAATATGCTAATATGCTAATATGCTAATATGCTATGCTAATATGCTAATATGCTAATATGTTAATATGCTAATATGCTAATGTGTTAATATGCTAATATATTAATATGCTAATATGCTAATATGCTAATATGCTAATATGCTATGCTAATACGCTAATATGCTAACACGCTATGCTAATATGCTAATATGCTAATATGCTAATATGCTAATACGCTAATATGCTAACACACTATGCTAATATGCTAATATGCTAATATGCTAATATGCTAATATGCTAATATGCTATGCTAATATGCTAATATGCTAATATGCTAATACGCTAACACGCTATGCTAATATGCTAATATGCTATGCTAATATGCTAATATGATAATATGCTAATATGCTATGCTAATATGCTAATATGCTAATATGCTAATATGCTAATACGCTAACACGCTATGCTAATATGCTAATATGCTAATATTCTAATATGCTAATATGCTATGCTAATATGCTAATATAATAATATGCTAATATGCTAATATGCTATACTAATATGCTAATACGCTAATACGCTAACACGCTATGCTAATATGCTAATATGCTAATATGCTAATATGCTATGCTAATATGCTAATATGCTAATATGCTAATATGCTAATATGCTAATATGCTAATATGCTATGCTAATATGCTAATATGCTAATATGCTAATATGTTAATACGCTAACACGGTATGCTAATATGCTAATATGCTATGCTAATATGCTAATATGCTAATATGCTAATATGATATGCTAATATGCTATGCTAATATGCTAATATGCTAATACGCTAACACGCTATGCTAATATGCTAATATGCTATGCTAATATGCTAATATGCTAATATGCTATGCTAATATGCTAATACGCTAACACGCTATGCTAATATGCTAATATGTTAATATGCTAATATGCTATGCTAATATGCTAATATGCTAATATGCTAATATGCTAATATGCTAATATGCTAATATGCTATGCTAATATGATATGCTAATATGCTAATATGCTAATACGCTAACACGCTATGCTAATATGCTAATATGCTAATATGCTAATATGCTATGCTTATACGCTAATATGCTAATATGCTAATATGCTAAATATGCTAATATGCTAATATGCTATGCTAATATGCTAATATGCTAATATGTTAATATGCTAATATGCTAATGTGTTAATATGCTAATATATTAATATGCTAATATGCTAATATGCTAATATGCTAATATGCTATGCTAATACGCTAATATGCTAACACGCTATGCTAATATGCTAATATGCTAATATGCTAATATGCTAATACGCTAATATGCTAACACACTATGCTAATATGCTAATATGCTAATATGCTAATATGCTAATATGCTATGCTAATATGCTAATATGCTAATATGCTAATACGCTAACACGCTATGCTAATATGCTAATATGCTATGCTAATATGCTAATATGATAATATGCTAATATGCTATGCTAATATGCTAATATGCTAATATGCTAATACGCTAACACGCTATGCTAATATGCTAATATGCTAATATTCTAATATGCTAATATGCTATGCTAATATGCTAATATAATAATATGCTAATATGCTAATATGCTATACTAATATGCTAATACGCTAATACGCTAACACGCTATGCTAATATGCTAATATGCTAATATGCTAATATGCTATGCTAATATGCTAATATGCTAATATGCTAATATGCTAATATGCTAATATGCTAATATGCTATGCTAATATGCTAATATGCTAATATGCTAATATGCTAATATGCTAATATGCTATGCTAATATGCTAATATGCTAATATGCTAATATGTTAATACGCTAACACGGTATGCTAATATGCTAATATGCTATGCTAATATGCTAATATGCTAATATGCTAATATGATATGCTAATATGCTATGCTAATATGCTAATATGCTAATACGCTAACACGCTATGCTAATATGCTAATATGCTATGCTAATATGCTAATATGCTAATATGCTATGCTAATATGCTAATACGCTAACACGCTATGCTAATATGCTAATATGTTAATATGCTAATATGCTATGCTAATATGCTAATATGCTAATATGCTAATATGCTAATATGCTAATATGCTAATATGCTAATATGTTAATAAGCTAATATGCTAATATGCTAATATGCTAATATGCTATGCTAATTTGCTAATATGCTAATATGCTAATACGCTAATATGCTAACACGCTATGCTAATATGCTAATATGCTAATATGCTAATATGCTAATATGCTAATATGCTAATATGCTATGCGAATATGCTAATATGCTAATATGCTAATATGCTAACACGCTATGCTAATATGCTAATATGCTAATATGCTAATATGCTATGCTAATATGCTATGCTAATATGCTATGCTAATATGCTAATATGCTAACACGCTATGCTAATATGCTAATATGCTAACACGCTATGCTAATATGCTAATATGCTAACACGCTATGCTAATATGCTAATGTGCTAATATGCTAATATGCTAATATGCTATGCTAATATGCTAATATGTTAATATGCTAATATGCTAATATGCTATGCTAATATGCTAATATGCTAATATGCTAATATGCTAATATGCTATGTTAATATGCTATGTTAATATGCTAATATGCTATGCTAATATGTTAATATGCTAATATGCTAATATGCTAACATGCTATGCTAATATGTTGTGCTAATATGCTAATATGCTATGCTAATATGCTAATATACTAATATGCTAATATGCTATGCTAATATGCTAATATGCTAATACGCTAACACGCTATGCTAATATGCTAATATGCTAATATGCTAATATGCTAATATGCTAATATGCTATGCTAATATGCTAATATGCTAATATGCTAATATGTTAATATGCTAAAATGATATGCTAATATGCTAATATGATATGCTAATATGCTATGCTAATATGCTAATATGCTAATACGCTAACACGCTATGCTAATATGCTAATATGCTATGCTAATATGCTAATATGCTAATATGCTAATATGCTAATATGCTAATATGCTATGCTAATATGCTAATATGCTAATACGCTAACACGCTATGCTAATATGCTAATATGCTAATATGCTAATATGCTATACTAATATGCTAATATGCTAATATGCTATGCTAATATGCTAATATGCTAATATGCTAATATGCTATGCTAATATGCTAATATGCTAATATGCTAATATGCTAATATGCTATGTTAATATGCTAAATATGGTAATATGCTAATATGCTATGCTAATATGATAATATGCTAATACGCTAACACGCTATGCTAATATGCTAATATGCTAATATGCTATGCTAATATGCTAATATGCTAATATGCTATGCTAATATACTAATATGCTAATATGCTAATATGCTATGCTAATATGCTAATATGCTAATATGCTTATATGCTAATATGCTATGCTAATATGCTAATATGCTAATACGCTAACACGCTATGCTAATATGATAATATGCTAATATGCTAATATGCTAATATGCTATGCTAATATGCTAATATGCTAATATGCTAATATGCTATGCTAATATGCTATGCTAATATGCTATGCTAATATGCTAATATGCTAATATGCGAATATGCTAATATGCTAATATGCTATGCTAATATGCTATGCTAATATGCTATGCTAATATGCTAATATGCTAATATGCGAATATGCTAATATGCTAACACGCTATGCTAATATGCTAATATGCTAATATGCTAATACGCTAATATGCTAACACGCTATGCTAATATGCTAATATGCTAATATACTAATATGCTATGCTAATATGCTAATATGCTAATACGCTAACACGCTATGCTAATATGCTATGCTAATATGCTAATATGCTAATATGCTAATATGCTAATATGCTAATATGCTATGCTAATATGCTAATATGCTAATATGCTAATATGCTATGCTAATATGCTAATATGCTAATATGCTAATATGCTAATATGCTATGCTAATATGCTATGCTAATATGCTAATATGCTAATACGCTAACACGCTATGCTAATATGCTAATATGCTAATATGCTAATATGCTAATATGCTATGCTAATATGCTATGCTAATATGCTAATATGTTAATATGCTAATATGCTATGCTAATATGCTAATATGCTAATATGCTATGCTAATATGCTATGCTAATATGCTAATATGCTAATATGCTAATATGCTAATATGCTATGCTAATATGCTAATATGCTAATATGCTATGCTATGCTAATATGCTAATATGCTAATATGCTAATATGTTAATATGCTAATATGCTATGCTAATATGCTAATATGCTAATATGCTAATATGCTATGCTAATATGCTAATATGCTAATATGCTAATACGCTAATATGCTAATATGCTAATATGCTAATATACAAATATGCTAATATGCTAATATGCTATGCTAATATGCTAATATGCTAATATGCTAATATACAAATATGCTAATATGCTATGCTAATATGCTAATATGTTAATATGCTAATATGCTATGCTAATATGCTAATATGCTAATATGCTAATATGCTAATATGCTGATACGCTATGCTAGCACGCTATGCTAATATGCTAATATGCTAATATGCTAATATGCTATGCAAATATGCTAATAGTGCTAATATGCTAATACGCTAACACGCTATGCTATGCTAATATGCTAATATGCTAATATGCTAATATTCTATGCTAATATGCTAATATGCTAATATGCTAATATGCTAATATGCTATGCTAATATGCTAATATGCTAATACGCTAACACGCTATGCTAATATGCTAGTATGCTAATATGCTATGCTAATATGCTAATATGCTAATATGCTAATATGCTATGCTAATATGCTAATATGCTAATCTGCTAATATGCTAATATGCTAATATGCTAATATGCTATGCTAATATGCTAATATGCTAATATGCTAATATGCTAATATGCTAATCTGCTAATATGCTAATATGCTAATATGCTAATATGCTAATATGCTTATATGCTATGCTAATATGCTAATATGCTAATTTGCTAATATGCTATGCTAATATGCTAATATGCTAATATGCTTATATGCTATGTTAATATGCTAATATGCTAATATGCTAATATGCTATGCTAATATGCTAATATGCTAATATGCTAATATGCTAATATGCTAATATGCTAATAAGCTAACACGCTATGCTAATATGCTAATATGCTATGCTAATATGCTAATATATTAATATGCTAATATGCTAATATGCTAATATGCTATGCTAATATGCTAATATTCTAATATACTATGTTAATACGCTAATATGCTAACACGCTATGCTAATATGCTAATATGCTAATATGCTAATATGCTATGCTAATATGCTAATATGCTAATACGCTAATATGCTAACATGCTATGCTAATATGCTAATATGCTAATATGCTATGCTAATATGCTAATATGCTAATACGCTAACACGCTATGCTAATATGCTAATATGCTAATATGCTAATATGCTAATATGCTATGCTAATATGCTAATATGCTAATATGCTAATATGCTAATATGCTAATATGCTATGCTAATATGCTAATATGCTAATATGTTAATATGCTATGCTAATATGCTAATATGTTAATATGCTAATATGCTAATATGCTATGCTAATATGCTAATATGCTAATATGCTAATATGCTAATACGCTAACACGCTATGCTAATATGCTAATATGCTAATATGCTAATATGCTATGCTAATATGATATGCTAATATGCTAATATGCTAATACGCTAACACGCTATGCTAATATGCTAATATGCTAATATGCTAATATGCTATGCTTATACGCTAATATGCTAATATGCTAATATGCTAATATGCTATGCTAATATGCTAATATACTAATATGTTAATATGCTAATATGCTAATATGCTAATATGTTAATATGCTAATATATTAATATGCTAATATGCTAATATGCTATGCTAATACGCTAATATGCTAACACGCTATGCTAATATGCTAATATGCTAATATGCTAATATGCTAATACGCTAATATGCTAACACACTATGCTAATATGCTAATATGCTCATATGCTAATATGCTAATATGCTAATATGCTAATATGCTATGCTAATATGCTAATATGCTAATATGCTAATACGCTAACACGCTATGCTAATATGCTAATATGCTATGCTAATATGCTAATATGCTAATATGCTAATATGCTAATATGCTAATATGCTATGAATATATGCTAATATGCTAATATGCTAATACGCTAACACGCTATGCTAATATGCTAATATGCTAATATTCTAATATGCTAATATGCTATGCTAATATGCTAATATGATAATATGTTAATATGCTAATATGCTATACTAATATGCTAATATGCTAATACGCTAACACGCTATGCTAATATGCTAATATGCTAATATGCTAATATGCTATGCTAATATGCTAATATGCTAATATGCTAATATGCTAATATGCTATGCTAATATGCTAATATGCTAATATGCTAATATGCTATGCTAATATGCTAATATGCTAATACACTAACACGCTATGCTAATATGCTAATATGCTAATATGCTATGCTAATATGCTGATGATAATATGCTAATATGCTAATATACTATGCTAATATGCTAATATGCTAATATGCTAATATGCTAATATGCTATGCTAATATGCTAATATGCTAATATGCTATGCTAATATGCTAATATGTTAATATGCTAATATGCTAATATGCTATGCTAATATACTAATATGCTAATATGCTAATATGCTAATATGCTAATATGCTAATATGCTAATATGCTAATATGCTATGCTAATATGCTAATATGCTAATATGCTATGCTAATATGTTAATATGCTAATATGCTATATTAATATGCTAATATGCTAATATGCTAATATGCTAATATGCAAATATGTTATGCTAATACGCTAATATGCTAACACGCTATGCTAATATGCTAATATGCTAATATGCTAATATGCTAATATGCTAATACGCTAATATGCTAACACGCTATGCTAATATGCTAATATGCTAATATGCTAATATGCTATGCTAATATGCTAATATGCTAATACGCTAACACGCTATGCTAATATGCTATGCTAATATGCTAATATGCTAATATGCTAATATGTTAATATGCTATGCTAATATGCTAATATGCTAATTTGCTAATATGCTATGCTAATATGCTAATATGCTAATACGCTAACACGCTATGCTAATATGCTAATATGCTAATATGCTTTGCTAATATGCTAATATGCTAATACGCTAATATGCTAACACGCTATGCTAATATGCTAATATGCTAATATGCTAATATGCTATGCTAATTTGCTAATATGCTAATATGCTAATATGCTAATATGCTAATATGCTAATATGCTAACACGCTATGCTAATATGCTAATATGCTAATATGCTATGCTAATATGCTAATATGCTAATATGCTAATATGCTATGCTAATATGCTAATATGCTAATATGCTAATATGCTATGCTAATATGCTAATATGCTATGCTAATATGCTAATATGCTAATATGCTAATATGCTAATACGCTAATATGCTAATATACTAATATGCTAATATGCTATGCTAATATGCTATGTTATGCTAATATGCTATGCTAATATGCTAATATGTTAATATGCTAATATGTTAATATGCTAATATGCTAATATGCTAATATGCTATGCTAATATGCTAATATGCTAATATGCTAACACGCTATGCTAATATGCTAATGTGCTAATATGCTAATATGCTATGTTAATATGCTAATATGCTAATATGCTAATATGTTAATATGCTATGCTAATATGCTAATATGCTAATATGCTAATATGCTAATATGCTAATATGATAATATGCTAATATGCTAATATGCTAATATGCTAATATGCTAATATGCTAATATGCTAATACGCTAACACACTATGCTAATATGCTAATATGCTATGCTAATATGCTAATATACTAATATGCTAATATGCTAATATACTATGCTAATATGTTAATATGCTAATATGCTAATATGCTAATATGCTAATACGCTATGCTAACACGCTATGCTAATATGCTAATATGCTAATATGCTAATATGCTATCCTAATATGCTAATATGCTAATATGCTAATATGCTAATACGCTAACACGCTATGCTAATATGCTAATATGCTAATATGCTAATATGCTATGCTAATATGCTAATATGCTAATATGCTAATATGCTATGCTAATATGCTAATATGCTAATATGCTATGCTAATATGCTAATATGCTAATATGCTAATATGCTATGCTAATATGCTAATATGCTAATATGCTAATATGCTAATATGCTAATATGCTAATATGATATGCTAATATGTTAATATGCTAATATGCTAATATGCTATGCTAATATGCTAATATGCTAATATGCTAATATGCTATGCTAATATGCTAATATGCTAATATGCTAATATGCTAATATGCTAATATGCTATGCTAATATGCTAATATGCTAATACGCTAACACGCTATGCTAATATGCTAATATGCTAATATGTTATGCTAATATGTTATGCTAATATGCTAAAATATTAATATGCTAATATGCTAATATGCTAATATGCTAATATGCTATGCTAATATACTAATATGCTAATATGCTAATATGTTAATATGCTAATATGCTATGCTAATATGCTAATATGTTAATATGCTAATATGCTATGCTAATATGCTAATATGCTAATATGCTAATACGCTAACACGCTATGCTAATATGCTAATACATTATGCTAATATGCTATGCTAATATGCTAATATGCTAATATGCTAATATGTTAATATGCTATGCTAATATGCTAATATGCTAATATGCTAATATGCTTATACGCTAACACGCTATGCTATGCTAATATGCTAATATGCTAATATGCTATGCTAATATGCTAATATGCTAATATGCTAATATGCTAATATGCTATGCTAATATGCTATGCTAATATGCTAATATGCTAATATGCTAATACGCTAACACGCTATGCTAATATGCTAATATGCTAATATACTAATATGCTAATATGCTATGCTAATATGCTAATATGCTAATATACTAATATGCTAATATGCTAATATGCTATGCTAATATGCTATGTTAATATGCTAATCTGCTAATATGCTAATATGCTAATATGCTAATATGCTATGCTAATATGCTAATATGCTAATATATTAATATGCTATGCTAATATGCTAATACGCTAACACGCTATGCTAATATGCTGATATGCTAATATGCTAATATGCTTATATGCTATGCTAATATGCTAATATGCTATGCTAATTTATTAATATGCTATGCTAATATGCTAATATGCTAATATGCTAATATGCTAATATGCTAGGCTAATATGCTAATATGCTAATATGCTATGCTAATATGCTAATATGCTAATATGCTAATATGTTAATACGCTAACACGGTATGCTAATATGCTAATATGCTAATATGCTAATATGCTATGTTAATATGCTAATATACTAATATGCTAATATGCTAATATGCTAATATGCTATGCTAATATGCTAATATGCTAATATGCTAATATGCTAATATGCTAATATGCTAATACGCTAATATGCTAACACGCTATGCTAATATGCTAATATGCTAATATGCTATGCTAATATGCTAATATGCTAATACGCTAACACGCTATGCTAATATGCTAATATGCTAATATGCTAATATGCTATGCTAATATGCTAATATGCTAATATGCTATGTTAATATACTAATATGTTATGCTAATATGCTAATATGCTAATACGCTAATATACTAACATGCTATGCTATGCTAATATGCTAATATGCTAATATGCTATGCTAATATGCTAATATGCTAATATGCTAATACGCTAACACGCTATGCTAATATGCTAATATGCTAATATGCTAATATGCTAATATGCTATGCTAATATGCTAATATGCTAATATGCTAATATGCTAATATGCTATGCTAATATGCTAATATGCTAATGTGTTAATATGCTATGCTAATATGCTAATATGTTAATATGCTAATATGCTAATATGCTATGCTAATATGCTAATATGCTAATACGCTAACACGCTATGCTAATATGCTAATATGCTAATATGCTAATATGCTATGCTAATATGATATGCTAATATGCTAATATGCTAATACGCTAACACGCTATGCTAATATGCTAATATGCTAATATGCTAATATGCTATGCTTATACGCTAATATGCTAATATGCTAATATGCTAATATGCTAATATGCTATGCTAATATGCTAATATGCTAATATGTTAATATGCTAATATGCTAATGTGTTAATATGCTAATATATTAATATGCTAATATGCTAATATGCTAATATGCTAATATGCTATGCTAATACGCTAATATGCTAACACGCTATGCTAATATGCTAATATGCTAATATGCTAATATGCTAATACGCTAATATGCTAACACACTATGCTAATATGCTAATATGCTAATATGCTAATATGCTAATATGCTAATATGCTATGCTAATATGCTAATATGCTAATATGCTAATACGCTAACACGCTATGCTAATATGCTAATATGCTATGCTAATATGCTAATATGATAATATGATAATATGCTAATATGCTATGCTAATATGCTAATATGCTAATATGCTAATACGCTAACACGCTATGCTAATATGCTAATATGCTAATATTCTAATATGCTAATATGCTATGCTAATATGCTAATATAATAATATGCTAATATGCTAATATGCTATACTAATATGCTAATACGCTAATACGCTAACACGCTATGCTAATATGCTAATATGCTAATATGCTAATATGCTATGCTAATATGCTAATATGCTAATATGCTAATATGCTAATATGCTAATATGCTATGCTAATATGCTAATATGCTAATATGCTAATATGTTAATACGCTAACACGGTATGCTAATATGCTAATATGCTATGCTAATATGCTAATATGCTAATATGCTAATATGATATGCTAATATGCTATGCTAATATGCTAATATGCTAATACGCTAACACGCTATGCTAATATGCTAATATGCTATGCTAATATGCTAATATGCTAATATGCTATGCTAATATGCTAATACGCTAACACGCTATGCTAATATGCTAATATGTTAATATGCTAATATGCTATGCTAATATGCTAATATGCTAATATGCTATGCTAATATGCTAATATGCTAATATGCTAATATGCTAATATGTTAATAAGCTAATATGCTAATATGCTAATATGTTAATATGCTATGCTAATTTGCTAATATGCTAATATGCTAATACGCTAATATGCTAACACGCTATGCTAATATGCTAATATGCTAATATGCTAATATGCTAATATGCTATGCGAATATGCTAATATGCTAATATGCTAATATGCTAACACGCTATGCTAATATGCTAATATGCTAATATGCTAATATGCTATGCTAATATGCTATGCTAATATGCTATGCTAATATGCTAATATGCTAACACGCTATGCTAATATGCTAATATGCTAACACGCTATGCTAATATGCTAATATGCTAACACGCTATGCTAATATGCTAATGTGCTAATATGCTAATATGCTAATATGCTATGCTAATATGCTAATATGTTAATATGCTAATATGCTAATATGCTATGCTAATATGCTAATATGCTAATATGCTAATATGCTAATATGCTAATATGCTAATATGCTAATATGCTATGTTAATATGCTATGTTAATATGCTAATATGCTATGCTAATATGTTAATATGCTAATATGCTAATATGCTAACATGCTATGCTAATATGTTGTGCTAATATGCTAATATGCTATGCTAATATGCTAATATACTAATATGCTAATATGCTATGCTAATATGCTAATATGCTAATACGCTAACACGCTATGCTAATATGCTAATATGCTAATATGCTATGCTAATATGCTATGCTAATATGCTAATATGTTAATATGCTAATATGCTATGCTAATATGCTAATATGCTAATATGCTATGCTAATATGCTAATATGCTAATATGCTAATATGCTAATATGCTAATATGCTATGCTAATATGCTAATATGCTAATATGCTAATATGCTATGCTATGCTAATATGCTAATATGCTAATATGCTAATATGTTAATATGCTAATATGCTATGCTAATATGCTAATATGCTAATATGCTAATATGCTATGCTAATATGCTAATATGCTAATATGCTAATACGCTAATATGCTAATATGCTAATATGCTAATATACAAATATGCTAATATGCTAATATGCTATGCTAATATGCTAATATGCTAATATGCTAATATACAAATATGCTAATATGCTAATATGCTATGCTAATATGCTAATATGTTAATATGCTAATATGCTATGCTAATATGCTAATATGCTAATATGCTAATATGCTAATATGCTGATACGCTATGCTAGCACGCTATGCTAATATGCTAATATGCTAATATGCTAATATGCTATGCAAATATGCTAATAGTGCTAATATGCTAATACGCTAACACGCTATGCTATGCTAATATGCTAATATGCTAATATGCTAATATGCTATGCTAATATGCTAATATGCTAATATGCTAATATGCTATGCTAATATGCTAATATGCTAATACGCTAACACGCTATGCTAATATGCTAATATGCTAATATGCTATGCTAATATGCTAATATGCTAATATGCTAATATGCTAATATGCTATGCTAATATGCTAATATGCTAATCTGCTAATATGCTAATATGCTAATATGCTAATATGCTAATATGCTATGCTAATATGCTAATATGCTAATATGCTAATATGCTAATATGCTAATCTGCTAATATGCTAATATGCTAATATGCTAATATGCTAATATGCTTATATGCTATGCTAATATGCTAATATGCTAATTTGCTAATATGCTATGCTAATATGCTAATATGCTAATATGCTTATATGCTATGTTAATATGCTAATATGCTAATATGCTAATATGCTATGCTAATATGCTAATATGCTAATATGCTAATATGCTAATATGCTAATATGCTAATAAGCTAACACGCTATGCTAATATGCTAATATGCTATGCTAATATGCTAATATATTAATATGCTAATATGCTAATATGCTAATATGCTATGCTAATATGCTAATATTCTAATATACTAATATGTTAATACGCTAATATGCTAACACGCTATGCTAATATGCTAATATGCTAATATGCTAATATGCTATGCTAATATGCTAATATGCTAATACGCTAATATGCTAACATGCTATGCTAATATGCTAATATGCTAATATGCTATGCTAATATGCTAATATGCTAATATGCTAATACGCTAACACGCTATGCTAATATGCTAATATGCTAATATGCTAATATGCTAATATGCTAATATGCTATGCTAATATGCTAATATGCTAATATGCTAATATGCTAATATGCTAATATGCTATGCTAATATGCTAATATGCTAATATGTTATGCTATGCTAATATGCTAATATGTTAATATGCTAATATGCTAATATGCTATGCTAATATGCTAATATGCTAATATGCTAATACGCTAACACGCTATGCTAATATGCTAATATGCTAATATGCTAATATGCTATGCTAATATGATATGCTAATATGCTAATATGCTAATACGCTAACACGCTATGCTAATATGCTAATATGCTAATATGCTAATATGCTATGCTTATACGCTAATATGCTAATATGCTAATATGCTAATATGCTATGCTAATATGCTAATATACTAATATGTTAATATGCTAATATGCTAATATGCTAATATGTTAATATGCTAATATATTAATATGCTAATATGCTAATATGCTAATATGCTAATATGCTAATATGCTATGCTAATACGCTAATATGCTAACACGCTATGCTAATATGCTAATATGCTAATATGCTAATATGCTAATATGCTAATACGCTAATATGCTAACACACTATGCTAATATGCTAATATGCTCATATGCTCATATGCTAATATGCTAATATGCTAATATGCTATGCTAATATGCTAATATGCTAATATGCTAATACGCTAACACGCTATGCTAATATGCTAATATGCTATGCTAATATGCTAATATGCTAATATGCTAATATGCTAATATGCTATGAATATATGCTAATATGCTAATATGCTAATACGCTAACACGCTATGCTAATATGCTAATATGCTAATATTCTAATATGCTAATATGCTATGCTAATATGCTAATATGATAATATGTTATGCTAATATGCTATACTAATATGCTAATATGCTAATACGCTAACACGCTATGCTAATATGCTAATATGCTAATATGCTAATATGCTAATATGCTATGCTAATATGCTAATATGCTAATATGCTAATATGCTAATATGCTAATATGCTATGCTAATATGCTAATATGCTAATATGCTAATATGCTAATATGCTATGCTAATATGCTAATATGCTAATACACTAACACGCTATGCTAATATGCTAATATGCTAATATGCTATGCTAATATGCTGATGATAATATGCTAATATGCTAATATACTATGCTAATATGCTAATATGCTAATATGCTAATATGCTATGCTAATATGCTAATATGCTAATATGCTATGCTAATATGCTAATATGTTAATATGCTAATATGCTAATATGCTATGCTAATATGCTAATATGCTAATATGCTAATATGCTAATATGCTAATATGCTAATATGCTATGCTAATATGCTAATATGCTAATATGCTATGCTAATATGCTATGCTAATATGCTAATATGTTAATATGCTAATATGCTAATATGCTATGCTAATATGTTAATATGCTAATATGCTATATTAATATGCTAATATATTAATATGCTAATATGCTAATATGCAAATATGTTATGCTAATACGCTAATATGCCAACACGCTATGCTAATATGCTAATATGCTAATATGCTAATATGCTAATATGCTAATACGCTAATATGCTAACACGCTATGCTAATATGCTAATATGCTAATATGCTAATATGCTATGCTAATATGCTAATATGCTAATACGCTAACACGCTATGCTAATATGCTATGCTAATATGCTAATATGCTAATATGCTAATATGTTAATATGCTATGCTAATATGCTAATATGCTAATTTGCTAATATGCTATGCTAATATGCTAATATGCTAATACGCTAACACGCTATGCTAATATGCTAATATGCTAATATGCTTTGCTAATATGCTAATATGCTAATACGCTAATATGCTAACACGCTATGCTAATATGCTAATATGCTAATATGCTAATATGCTATGCTAATTTGCTAATATGCTAATATGCTAATATGCTAATATGCTAATATGCTAATATGCTAACACGCTATGCTAATATGCTAATATGCTAATATGCTATGCTAATATGCTAATATGCTAATATGCTAATATGCTATGCTAATATGCTAATATGCTAATATGCTAATATGCTATGCTAATATGCTAATATGCTATGCTAATATGCTAATATGCTAATATGCTAATATGCTAATATGCTAATACGCTAATATGCTAATATACTAATATGCTAATATGCTATGCTAATATGCTATGTTATGCTAATATGCTATGCTAATATGCTAATATGTTAATATGCTAATATGTTAATATGCTAATATGCTAATATGCTAATATGCTATGCTAATATGCTAATATGCTAATATGCTAACACGCTATGCTAATATGCTAATATGCTAATATGCTAATATGCTATGTTAATATGCTAATATGCTAATATGCTAATATGTTAATATGCTATGCTAATATGCTAATATGCTAATATGCTAATATGCTAATATGATAATATGCTAATATGCTAATATGCTAATATGCTAATATGCTAATATGCTAATATGCTAATACGCTAACACACTATGCTAATATGCTAATATGCTATGCTAATATGCTAATATACTAATATGCTAATATGCTAATATACTATGCTAATATGTTAATATGCTAATATGCTAATATGCTAATATGCTAATACGCTATGCTAACACGCTATGCTAATATGCTAATATGCTAATATGCTAATATGCTATCCTAATATGCTAATATGCTAATATGCTAATATGCTAATACGCTAACACGCTATGCTAATATGCTAATATGCTAATATGCTAATATGCTATGCTAATATGCTAATATGCTAATATGCTAATATGCTAATATGCTAATATGCTATGCTAATATGCTAATATGCTAATATGCTATGCTAATATGCTAATATGCTAATATGCTAATATGCTATGCTAATATGCTAATATGCTAATATGCTAATATGCTAATATGATATGCTAATATGTTAATATGCTAATATGCTAATATGCTATGCTAATATGCTAATATGCTAATATGCTAATATGCTAATATGCTATGCTAATATGCTAATATGCTAATATGCTAATATGCTAATATGCTAATATGCTATGCTAATATGCTAATATGCTAATACGCTAACACGCTATGCTAATATGCTAATATGCTAATATGTTATGCTAATATGTTATGCTAATATGTTATGCTAATATGCTAAAATATTAATATGCTAATATGCTAATATGCTAATATGCTAATATGCTATGCTAATATACTAATATGCTAATATGCTAATATGTTAATATGCTAATATGCTATGCTAATATGCTAATATGTTAATATGCTAATATGCTATGCTAATATGCTAATATGCTAATATGCTAATATGCTAATACGCTAACACGCTATGCTAATATGCTAATACATTATGCTAATATGCTATGCTAATATGCTAATATGCTAATATGCTAATATGTTAATATGCTATGCTAATATGCTAATATGCTAATATGCTAATATGCTTATACGCTATTACGCTATGCTATGCTAATATGCTAATATGCTAATATGCTATGCTAATATGCTAATATGCTAATATGCTAATATGCTATGCTAATATGCTATGCTAATATGCTAATATGCTAATATGCTAATACGCTAACACGCTATGCTAATATGCTAATATACTAATATGCTAATATGCTATGCTAATATGCTAATATGCTAATATACTAATATGCTAATATGCTAATATGCTATGCTAATATGCTATGTTAATATGCTAATCTGCTAATATGCTAATATGCTAATATGCTAATATGCTATGCTAATATGCTAATATGCTAATATATTAATATGCTATGCTAATATGCTAATACGCTAACACGCTATGCTAATATGCTGATATGCTAATATGCTAATATGCTTATATGCTATGCTAATATGCTAATATGCTAATATGCTATGCTAATTTATTAATATGCTATGCTAATATGCTAATATGCTAATATGCTAATATGCTAGGCTAATATGCTAATATGCTAATATGCTATGCTAATATGCTAATATGCTAATATGTTAATACGCTAACACGGTATGCTAATATGCTAATATGCTAATATGCTAATATGCTATGTTAATATGCTAATATACTAATATGCTAATATGCTAATATGCTAATATGCTATGCTAATATGCTAATATGCTAATATGCTAATATGCTAATATGCTAATATGCTAATACGCTAATATGCTAACACGCTATGCTAATATGCTAATATGCTAATATGCTATGCTAATATGCTAATATGCTAATACGCTAACACGCTATGCTAATATGCTAATATGCTAATATGCTAATATGCTAATATGCTATGCTAATATGCTAATATGCTAATATGCTATATTAATATACTAATATGCTATGCTAATATGCTAATATGCTAATACGCTAATATACTAACATGCTATGCTAATATGCTAATATGCTAATATGCTAATATGCTATGCTAATATGCTAATATGCTAATATGCTAATACGCTAACACGCTATGCTAATATGCTAATATGCTAATATGCTAATATGCTATGCTAATATGCTAATATGCTAATATGCTAATATGCTAATATGCTATGCTAATATGCTAATATGCTAATGTGTTAATATGCTATGCTAATATGCTAATATGTTAATATGCTAATATGCTAATATGCTATGCTAATATGCTAATATGCTAATACGCTAACACGCTATGCTAATATGCTAATATGCTAATATGCTAATATGCTAATATGCTATGCTAATATGATATGCTAATATGCTAATATGCTAATACGCTAACACGCTATGCTAATATGCTAATATGCTAATATGCTAATATGCTATGCTTATACGCTAATATGCTAATATGCTAATATGCTAATATGCTAATATGCTATGCTAATATGCTAATATGCTAATATGTTAATATGCTAATATGCTAATGTGTTAATATGCTAATATATTAATATGCTAATATGCTAATATGCTAATATGCTAATATGCTATGCTAATACGCTAATATGCTAACACGCTATGCTAATATGCTAATATGCTAATATGCTAATATGCTAATATGCTAATACGCTAATATGCTAACACACTATGCTAATATGCTAATATGCTAATATGCTAATATGCTAATATGCTATGCTAATATGCTAATATGCTAATATGCTAATACGCTAACACGCTATGCTAATATGCTAATATGCTATGCTAATATGCTAATATGATAATATGCTAATATGCTATGCTAATATGCTAATATGCTAATATGCTAATACGCTAACACGCTATGCTAATATGCTAATATGCTAATATTCTAATATGCTAATATGCTATGCTAATATGCTAATATAATAATATGCTAATATGCTAATATGCTATACTAATATGCTAATACGCTAATACGCTAACACGCTATGCTAATATGCTAATATGCTAATATGCTAATATGCTATGCTAATATGCTAATATGCTAATATGCTAATATGCTAATATGCTAATATGCTATGCTAATATGCTAATATGCTAATATGCTAATATGCTAATATGTTAATACGCTAACACGGTATGCTAATATGCTAATATGCTATGCTAATATGCTAATATGCTAATATGCTAATATGATATGCTAATATGCTATGCTAATATGCTAATATGCTAATACGCTAACACGCTATGCTAATATGCTAATATGCTATGCTAATATGCTAATATGCTAATATGCTATGCTAATATGCTAATACGCTAACACGCTATGCTAATATGCTAATATGTTAATATGCTAATATGCTATGCTAATATGCTAATATGCTAATATGCTATGCTAATATGCTAATATGCTAATATGCTAATATGCTAATATGTTAATAAGCTAATATGCTAATATGCTAATATGCTAATATGCTATGCTAATTTGCTAATATGCTAATATGCTAATACGCTAATATGCTAACACGCTATGCTAATATGCTAATATGCTAATATGCTAATATGCTAATATGCTAATATGCTAATATGCTATGCGAATATGCTAATATGCTAATATGCTAATATGCTAACACGCTATGCTAATATGCTAATATGCTAATATGCTAATATGCTAATATGCTATGCTAATATGCTATGCTAATATGCTATGCTAATATGCTAATATGCTAACACGCTATGCTAATATGCTAATATGCTAACACGCTATGCTAATATGCTAATATGCTAACACGCTATGCTAATATGCTAATGTGCTAATATGCTAATATGCTAATATGCTATGCTAATATGCTAATATGTTAATATGCTAATATGCTAATATGCTATGCTAATATGCTAATATGCTAATATGCTAATATGCTAATATGCTATGTTAATATGCTATGTTAATATGCTAATATGCTATGCTAATATGTTAATATGCTAATATGCTAATATGCTAACATGCTATGCTAATATGTTGTGCTAATATGCTAATATGCTATGCTAATATGCTAATATACTAATATGCTAATATGCTATGCTAATATGCTAATATGCTAATACGCTAACACGCTATGCTAATATGCTAATATGCTAATATGCTAATATGCTAATATGCTAATATGCTATGCTAATATGCTAATATGCTAATATGCTAATATGTTAATATGCTAATATGCTATGCTAATATGCTAATATGATATGCTAATATGCTATGCTAATATGCTAATATGCTAATACGCTAACACGCTATGCTAATATGCTAATATGCTATGCTAATATGCTAATATGCTAATATGCTAATATGCTAATATGCTATGCTAATATGCTAATATGCTAATACGCTAACACGCTATGCTAATATGCTAATATGCTAATATGCTAATATGCTAATATGCTATACTAATATGCTAATATGCTAATATGCTATGCTAATATGCTAATATGCTAATATGCTATGCTAATATGCTAATATGCTAATATGCTAATATGCTAATATGCTATGCTAATATGCTAATATGCTAATGTGTTAATATGCTATGCTAATATGCTAATATGTTAATATGCTAATATGCTAATATGCTATGCTAATATGCTAATATGCTAATACGCTAACACGCTATGCTAATATGCTAATATGCTAATATGCTAATATGCTAATATGCTATGCTAATATGATATGCTAATATGCTAATATGCTAATACGCTAACACGCTATGCTAATATGCTAATATGCTAATATGCTAATATGCTATGCTTATACGCTAATATGCTAATATGCTAATATGCTAATATGCTAATATGCTAATATGCTATGCTAATATGCTAATATGCTAATATGTTAATATGCTAATATGCTAATGTGTTAATATGCTAATATATTAATATGCTAATATGCTAATATGCTAATATGCTAATATGCTATGCTAATACGCTAATATGCTAACACGCTATGCTAATATGCTAATATGCTAATATGCTAATATGCTAATATGCTAATACGCTAATATGCTAACACACTATGCTAATATGCTAATATGCTAATATGCTAATATGCTAATATGCTATGCTAATATGCTAATATGCTAATATGCTAATACGCTAACACGCTATGCTAATATGCTAATATGCTATGCTAATATGCTAATATGATAATATGCTAATAT
The DNA here is from genome assembly GCF_023856365.1 of Brienomyrus brachyistius. Taxonomy (NCBI): domain Eukaryota; kingdom Metazoa; phylum Chordata; class Actinopteri; order Osteoglossiformes; family Mormyridae; genus Brienomyrus; species Brienomyrus brachyistius. The sequence continues at coordinate 46,722 of NW_026042407.1, read as the reverse complement.
GCTATGCTAATATGCTAATATGCTAATATGCTAATACGCTAACACGCTATGCTAATATGCTAATATGCTAATATTCTAATATGCTAATATGCTATGCTAATATGCTAATATAATAATATGCTAATATGCTAATATGCTATACTAATATGCTAATACGCTAATACGCTAACACGCTATGCTAATATGCTAATATGCTAATATGCTAATATGCTATGCTAATATGCTAATATGCTAATATGCTAATATGCTAATATGCTAATATGCTATGCTAATATGCTAATATGCTAATATGCTAATATGCTAATATGTTAATACGCTAACACGGTATGCTAATATGCTAATATGCTATGCTAATATGCTAATATGCTAATATGCTAATATGATATGCTAATATGCTATGCTAATATGCTAATATGCTAATACGCTAACACGCTATGCTAATATGCTAATATGCTATGCTAATATGCTAATATGCTAATATGCTATGCTAATATGCTAATACGCTAACACGCTATGCTAATATGCTAATATGTTAATATGCTAATATGCTATGCTAATATGCTAATATGCTAATATGCTATGCTAATATGCTAATATGCTAATATGCTAATATGCTAATATGTTAATAAGCTAATATGCTAATATGCTAATATGCTAATATGCTATGCTAATTTGCTAATATGCTAATATGCTAATACGCTAATATGCTAACACGCTATGCTAATATGCTAATATGCTAATATGCTAATATGCTAATATGCTAATATGCTAATATGCTATGCGAATATGCTAATATGCTAATATGCTAATATGCTAACACGCTATGCTAATATGCTAATATGCTAATATGCTAATATGCTAATATGCTATGCTAATATGCTATGCTAATATGCTATGCTAATATGCTAATATGCTAACACGCTATGCTAATATGCTAATATGCTAACACGCTATGCTAATATGCTAATATGCTAACACGCTATGCTAATATGCTAATGTGCTAATATGCTAATATGCTAATATGCTATGCTAATATGCTAATATGTTAATATGCTAATATGCTAATATGCTATGCTAATATGCTAATATGCTAATATGCTAATATGCTAATATGCTATGTTAATATGCTATGTTAATATGCTAATATGCTATGCTAATATGTTAATATGCTAATATGCTAATATGCTAACATGCTATGCTAATATGTTGTGCTAATATGCTAATATGCTATGCTAATATGCTAATATACTAATATGCTAATATGCTATGCTAATATGCTAATATGCTAATACGCTAACACGCTATGCTAATATGCTAATATGCTAATATGCTAATATGCTAATATGCTAATATGCTATGCTAATATGCTAATATGCTAATATGCTAATATGTTAATATGCTAATATGCTATGCTAATATGCTAATATGATATGCTAATATGCTATGCTAATATGCTAATATGCTAATACGCTAACACGCTATGCTAATATGCTAATATGCTATGCTAATATGCTAATATGCTAATATGCTAATATGCTAATATGCTATGCTAATATGCTAATATGCTAATACGCTAACACGCTATGCTAATATGCTAATATGCTAATATGCTAATATGCTAATATGCTATACTAATATGCTAATATGCTAATATGCTATGCTAATATGCTAATATGCTAATATGCTATGCTAATATGCTAATATGCTAATATGCTAATATGCTAATATGCTATGTTAATATGCTAAATATGGTAATATGCTAATATGCTATGCTAATATGATAATATGCTAATACGCTAACACGCTATGCTAATATGCTAATATGCTAATATGCTATGCTAATATGCTAATATGCTAATATGCTATGCTAATATACTAATATGCTAATATGCTAATATGCTATGCTAATATGCTAATATGCTAATATGCTTATATGCTAATATGCTATGCTAATATGCTAATATGCTAATACGCTAACACGCTATGCTAATATGATAATATGCTATGCTAATATGCTAATATGCTATGCTAATATGCTAATATGCTAATATGCTAATATGCTATGCTAATATGCTATGCTAATATGCTATGCTAATATGCTAATATGCTAATATGCTAATATGCTAATATGCTAACACGCTATGCTAATATGCTAATATGCTAATATGCTAATATGCTAATATGCTAATACGCTAATATGCTAACACGCTATGCTAATATGCTAATATGCTAATATACTAATATGCTATGCTAATATGCTAATATGCTAATACGCTAACACGCTATGCTAATATGCTATGCTAATATGCTAATATGCTAATATGCTAATATGCTAATATGCTAATATGCTAATATGCTATGCTAATATGCTAATATGCTATGCTAATATGCTATGCTAATATGCTAATATACTAATATGCTAATATGCTAATATGCTATGCTAATATGCTAATATGCTAATACGCTAACACGCTATGCTAATATGCTAATATGCTAATATGCTAATATGCTATGCTAATATGCTATGCTAATATGCTAATATGTTAATATGCTAATATGCTATGCTAATATGCTAATATGCTAATATGCTATGCTAATATGCTAATATGCTAATATGCTAATATGCTAATATGCTATACTAATATGCTAATATGCTAATATGCTATGCTATGCTAATATGCTAATATGCTAATATGCTAATATGTTAATATGCTAATATGCTATGCTAATATGCTAATATGCTAATATGCTAATATGCTAATATGCTATGCTAATATGCTAATATGCTAATATGCTAATACGCTAATATGCTAATATGCTAATATGCTAATATACAAATATGCTAATATGCTAATATGCTATGCTAATATGCTAATATGCTAATATGCTAATATGCTAATATACAAATATGCTAATATGCTAATATGCTATGCTAATATGCTAATATGTTAATATGCTAATATGCTATGCTAATATGCTAATATGCTAATATGCTAATATGCTAATATGCTGATACGCTATGCTAGCACGCTATGCTAATATGCTAATATGCTAATATGCTAATATGCTATGCAAATATGCTAATAGTGCTAATATGCTAATACGCTAACACGCTATGCTATGCTAATATGCTAATATGCTAATATGCTAATATGCTATGCTAATATGCTAATATGCTAATATGCTAATATGCTATGCTAATATGCTAATATGCTAATACGCTAACACGCTATGCTAATATGCTAATATGCTAATATGCTAATATGCTATGCTAATATGCTAATATGCTAATATGCTATGCTAATATGCTAATATGCTAATCTGCTAATATGCTAATATGCTAATATGCTAATATGCTATGCTAATATGCTAATATGCTAATATGCTAATATGCTAATATGCTAATCTGCTAATATGCTAATATGCTAATATGCTAATATGCTAATATGCTTATATGCTATGCTAATATGCTAATATGCTAATTTGCTAATATACTATGCTAATATGCTAATATGCTAATATGCTTATATGCTATGTTAATATGCTAATATGCTAATATGCTAATATGCTATGCTAATATGCTAATATGCTAATATGCTAATATGCTAATATGCTAATATGCTAATATGCTAATATGCTAATAAGCTAACACGCTATGCTAATATGCTAATATGCTATGCTAATATGCTAATATATTAATATGCTAATATGCTAATATGCTAATATGCTATGCTAATATGCTAATATTCTAATATACTAATATGTTAATACGCTAATATGCTAACACGCTATGCTAATATGCTAATATGCTAATATGCTAATATGCTATGCTAATATGCTAATATGCTAATACGCTAACATGCTATGTTAATATGCTAATATGCTAATATGCTAATATGCTAATATGCTATGCTAATATGCTAATATGCTAATACGTTAACACGCTATGCTAATATGCTAATATGCTAATATGCTAATATGCTAATATGCTAATATGCTATGCTAATATGCTAATATGCTAATATGCTATATTAATATGCTAATATGCTATGCTAATATGCTAATATGCTAATACGCTATGCTAACATGCTATGCTAATATGCTAATATGCTAATATGCTAATATGCTATGCTAATATGCTAATATGCTAATATGCTATGCTAATATGCTAATATGTTAATATGCTAATATGCTATGCTAATATGCTAATATAATATGCTAATATGCTATGCTAATACGCTATGCTAACACGCTATGCTAATATGCTAATATGCTAATATGCTATGCTAATACGCTATCCTAACACGCTATGCTAATATGCTAATATGCTATGCTAATATGCTAATATGCTAATACGCTAACACGCTATGCTAATATGCTATGCTAATATGCTAATATGCTAATATGCTAATATGCTATGCTAATATGCTAATATGTTAATATGCTAATATGCTATGCTAATATGCTAATATGCTAATATGCTAATATGCTATGCTAATATGCTAATATGCTAATACGCTAACATGCTAATATGCTAATATGCTAATATGCTATGTTAATATGTTAATATGCTAATATGTTAATATGCTAATATGCTATGCTAATATGCTAATATGCTAATATGCTATGCTAATATACTAATATGCTAATATGCTATGCTAATATCTTAATATGCTAATATGCTAATATGCTATGCTAATATGTTAATATGCTAATATGCTATGTTAATATGCTAATATGCTAATATGCTAATATGCTAATATGCTATGCTAATATGCTAATATGTTAATATGCTAATATGCTATGCTAATATGCTAATATGCTAATATGCTAATATGCTAATACGCTAATATGCTAATATGCTAATATGCTAATATGCTATGCTAATATGCTAATATGCTAATATGCTAATATGCTAATATGCTATGCTAATATGCTAATATGCTAATATACTAATATGCTATGCTAATATGCTAATATGCTAATACGCTAACACGCTATGCTAATATGCTAATATGCTAATATGCTAATATGCTAATATGCTAATACGCTAACACGCTATGCTAATATGGTAATATGCTAATATGCTAATATGCTATACTAATATGCTAATATGCTAATATGCTAATATGCTAATATGCTATGCTAATATGCTAATATGCTAATATGCTAATATGCTATGCTAATATGCTAATATGCTAATATGCTAATATGCTAATATGCTATGCTAATATGCTAATATGCTAATATGCTATGCTAATATGAAATGCTAATATGCTAATACGCTAATATGCTAACTAGCTATGCTAATATGCTATGCTAACATGCTAATATGTTAATATGCTAATATGATAATATGCTAATATGATAATATGCTATGCTAATATGCTAATAAGCTAATATGCTAATATGCTATGCTATTATGCTAATATGCTAATATGCTAATACGTTAATATGCTATGCTAATATGCTAATATGCTAATATGTTAATATGCTAATATGCTAATATGCTAATATGCTAATATGCTAATGTACTATGCTAATACGCTAATATGCTAACACGCTATGCTAATATGCTAATATGCTAATATGCTAATACGTTAATATGCTAATACGTTAATATGCTAACATGTTATGCTAATATGCTAATATGCTAATATGCTAATATGCTAATATGTTAATATGCTAATACTCTAATATAACACGCTATGCTAATATGCTAATATGCTAATATGCTAATATGCTAATATGCTATGCTAATATGCTAATATGCTAATACGCTAACACGCTATGCTAATATGCTAATATGCTAATATGCTATGCTAATATGCTAATTTGCTATGCTAATATGCTAATATGCTAATATGCTAATATACTATGCTAATATACTATGCTAATATACTATGCTAATATACTATGCTAATATGCTAATATGCTAATATGCTATGCTAATATGCTAATATGCTAATATGCTAATATGCTAATACACTAACACGCTATGCTATGTTAATATGCTAATATGCTATGCTAATATGCTAATATGTTAATATGCTAATATGCTAATATGCTAATATGCTAATATGCTAATATGCTAATATGTTAATACGCTAACATGCTAACACGCTATGCTGATATGCTAATATGCTAATATGCTAATATGCTAATATGCTATGCTAATATGCTAATATGCTAATACGCTAACACGCTATGCTAATATGCTAATATGCTAATATGCTAATATGCTATGCTAATATGCTAATATGCTAATATGATAATATGCTAATATGCTAATATGCTATGCTAATATGCTAATATGCTAATATGCTAATATGCTAATACGCTAACTCGCTATGCTAATATGCTAATATGCTAATATGCTAATATGCTATGCTAATATGCTAATATGCTAATATGTTAATATGCTAATATGTTAATATGCTAATACGCTAATATGCTATGCTAATATGCTAATATGCTAATATGCTAATATGCTAATATGCTAATATGTTAATATGCTAATATGCTATGCTAATATGTTAATATGCTAATATGCTAATATGCTATGTTAATACGCTAATATGCTAATATGCTAATATGCTAATATGCTAACATGCTATGCTAATATGCTAATATGCTAATATGCTAATATGCTAATATGCTATGCTAATATGCTAATATACTAATATGCTAATATGCTAATGTACTATGCTAATACGCTAATATGCTAACACGCTATGCTAATATGCTAATATGCTAATATGCTAATACGTTAATATGCTAACATGCTATGCTAATATGCTAATATGCTAATATGCTAATATGCTAATATGTTAATATGCTAATACTCTAATATAACACGCTATGCTAATATGCTAATATGCTAATATGCTAATATGCTAATATGCTATGCTAATATGCTAATATGCTAATACGCTAACACGCTATGCTAATATGCTAATATGCTAATATGCTATGCTAATATGCTAATTTGCTATGCTAATATACTAATATGCTAATATGCTAATATGCTAATATACTATGCTAATATACTATGCTAATATACTATGCTAATATGCTAATATGCTAATATGCTATGCTAATATGCTAATATGCTAATATGCTAATACACTAACACGCTATGCTATGTTAATATGCTAATATGCTATGCTAATATGCTAATATGTTAATATGCTAATATGCTAATATGCTATGCTAATATGCTAATATGCTAATATGCTAATATGCTAATATGCTAATATGCTAACACGCTATGCTAATATGCTAATATGCTAATATGCTAATATGCTATGCTAATATGCTAATATGCTAATACGCTAACACGCTATGCTAATATGCTAATTTGCTAATATGCTAATATGCTAATATGCTAATACGCTAACATGCTAATATGCTAATATAATAATATGCTAATATGCTAATATGCTATGCTAATATGCTAATATGTTAATATGCTAATATGCTAATACGCTAACTCGCTATGCTAATATGCTAATATGCTAATATGCTAATATGCTATGCTAATATGCTAATATGCTAATATGTTAATATGCTAATATGCTAATACGCTATCACGCTATGCTAATATGCTAATATGCTAATATGCTATGCTAATATGCTAATATGCTAATATGCTATGCTAATATGCTTATATGCTAATATGCTAATATGCTATGCTAATATGCTAATATGCTAATACGCTAATATGCTAATATGCTATGCTAATATGCTAATATGCTAATACGCTAACACGCTATGCTAATATGCTAATATGCTAATATGCTAATATGCTATGCTAATATGCTATGCTAATATGCTATGCTAATACGCTAACACGCTATGCTAATATGCTAATATGCTAATATGTTAATATGCTAATATGCTAATATGCTAATATGCTAATATGCTATGCTAATATGCTAATATGCTAATATGCTAATATGCTATGTTAATATGCTAATATGCTAATATGCTAATATGCTAATATGCTAATATGCTAATATGCTAATATGCTAATACGCTAACACGCTATGCTAATATGCTAATATGCTATGCTAATATGCTAATATACTAATATGCTAATTTGCTAATATGCTAATATGCTATGCTAATATGCTAATATGCTAATATGCTAATATGCTAATATGCTAATATGCTAACACGCTATGCTAATATGCTAATATGCTAATATGCTAATATGCTATGCTAATATGCTAATATGCTAATACGCTAACACGCTATGCTAATATGCTAATATGCTAATAAGCTAATATGCTATGCTAATATGCTAATATGCTAATATGCTAATATGCTAATATGCTAATATGCTAATATGCTAATATGCTAATGTTAATATGCTAATATGCTATGCTAATATGCTAATATGCTAATACGCTAATATGCTAACATGCTATGCTAATATGCTAATATGCTAATATGCTAATATGCTAATATGCTAATATGCTAATATGCTAATATGCTATGCTAATATGCTAATATGCTAATATGCTAATATGCTATGCTAATATGCTAATATGTTAATATGCTAATATGCTATGCTAATATGCTAATATACTAATATGCTAATATGCTATGCTAATACGCTATGCTAACACGATATGCTAATATGCTAATATGCTAATATGCTAATACGCTAATACGCTAATATGCTAACACGCTATGCTAATATGCTAATATGCTAATATGCTAATATGCTAATACGCTAATATGCTAACACGCTATGCTAATATGCTAATATGCTATGCTAATATGCTAATATGCTAATACGCTAACACGCTATGCTAATATGCTATACTAATATGCTAATATGCTATGCTAATATGCTATGTTAATATGCTAATATGCTAATATGCTAATATGCTATGCTAATATGCTAATATGTTAATATGCTAATATGCTATGCTAATATGCTAATACGTTAATACGCTAACACGCTATGCTACTATGCTAATATGCTAATATGCTAATATGCTATGCTAATATGCTAATATGCTAATATGTTAATATGCTAATATGCTATGCTAATATGCTAATATGCTAATATGCTAATATGATATGCTAATATGCTATGCTAATATGCTAATATGCTAATACGCTAACACGCTATGCTAATATGCTAATATGCTATGCTAATATGCTAATATACTAATATGCTATGCTAATATGCTAATACGCTAACACGCTATGCTAATATGCTAATATGTTAATATGCTAATATGCTATGCTAATATGCTAATATGCTAATATGCTATGCTAATATGCTAATATGCTAATATGCTAATATGCTATGCTAATATGCTAATATGCTAATATGCTAATATGCTATGTTAATATGCTAAATATGGTAATATGCTAATATGCTATGCTAATATGCTAATATGCTAATATGCTAATACGCTAACACGCTATGCTAATATGCTAATATGCTAATATGCTAATATGCTATGCTAATATGCTAATATGCTAATATGCTAATATGCTAATATGCTAATATGCTATGCTAATATGCTAATATGCTAATATGCTAATATGCTAATATGTTAATATGCTATGCTAATATGCTAATATGCTAATATGCTAATACGCTAACACGCTATGCTAATATGCTATGCTAATATGCTAATATGCTATGCTAATATGCTAATATGCTAATATGTTAATATGCTATGCTAATATGTTAATATGCTAATATGCTAATATGCTAACACGCTATGTTAATATGCTAATATGCTAATATGCGAATATGCTAATACGCTAATATGCTAACACGCTATGCTAATATGCTAACATGCTAATACGCTAATATGCTAATATGCTATGCTAATATGCTAATATGCTAATATGCTAACACGCTATGCTAATATGCTATGCTAATATGCTAATATGCTAATATGCTAAGCTAATATGCTAATATGCTAATATGCTAATATGCTAATATGCTAATATGCTAATATGCTAATATGCTAATATGCTAATATGCTATGCTAATATGCTAATATGCTAATACGCTAACACGCTATGCTAATATGCTAATATGCTATTATGTTAATATGCTATGCTAATATGCTATGCTAATACGCTAACACGTTATGCTAATATGCTAATATGCTAATATGTTAATATGCTAATATGTTAATATGCTAATATGCTAATATGCTAATATGCTATGCTAATATGCTAATATGCTAATATGCTAATATACTATGTTAATATGCTAATATGCTAATATGCTAATATGCTAATATGCTAATATGCTATGCTAATATGCTAATATGCTAATATGCTAATATGCTAATATGCTATGTTAATATGCTAAATATGGTAATATGCTAATATGCTATGCTAATATGCTAATATGCTAATATGCTAATACGCTAACACGCTATGCTAATATGCTAATATGCTAATATGCTAATATGCTATGCTAATATGCTAATATGCTAATATGCTAATATGCTATGCTAATATGCTAATATGCTAATATGCTAATATGCTAATATGTTAATATGCTATGCTAATATGCTAATATGCTAATATGCTAATACGCTAACACGCTATGCTAATATGCTATGCTAATATGCTAATATGCTATGCTAATATGCTAATATGCTAATATGTTAATATGCTATGCTAATATGTTAATATGCTAATATGCTAATATGCTAACACGCTATGTTAATATGCTAATATGCTAATATGCGAATATGCTAATACGCTAATATGCTAACACGCTATGCTAATATGCTAACATGCTAATACGCTAATATGCTAATATGCTATGCTAATATGCTAATATGCTAATATGCTAACACGCTATGCTAATATGCTATGCTAATATGCTAATATGCTAATATGCTAAGCTAATATGCTAATATGCTAATATGCTAATATGCTAATATGCTAATATGCTAATATGCTAATATGCTAATATGCTAATATGCTATGCTAATATGCTAATATGCTAATATGCTATGCTAATATGCTAATATGCTAATACGCTAACACGCTATGCTAATATGCTAATATGCTATTATGTTAATATGCTATGCTAATATGCTATGCTAATACGCTAACACGTTATGCTAATATGCTAATATGCTAATATGTTAATATGCTAATATGTTAATATGCTAATATGCTAATATGCTAATATGCTATGCTAATATGCTAATATGCTAATATGCTAATATACTATGTTAATATGCTAATATGCTAATATGCTAATATGCTAATATGCTAATATGCTATGCTAATATGCTAATATGCTAATATGCTAATATGCTATGCTAATATGCTAATATGCTAATATGCTAATATGCTATGCTAATATGCTAATATGCTAATTTGCTAATATGCTATGCTAATATGCTAATATGCTTATATGCTATGTTAATATGCTAATATGCTAATATGCTAATATGCTATGCTAATATGCTAATATGCTAATATGCTATGCTAATATGCTAATATGCTAATATGCTAATATGCTAATATGCTAATACGCTAACACGCTATGCTAATATGCTAATATGCTATGCTAATATGCTAATATACTAATATGCTAATTTGCTAATTTGCTAATATGCTAATATGCTATGCTAATATGCTAATATGCTAATATGCTAATATGCTAATATGCTAATATGCTAATACGCTAATATGCTAACACGCTATGCTAATATGCTAATATGCTAATATGCTATGCTAATATGCTAATATGCTAATACGCTAACACGCTATGCTAATATGCTAATATGCTAATATGCTATGCTATGCTAATATGCTAATATGCTAATATGCTAATATGCTAATATGCTAATGTTAATATGCTAATATGCTATGCTAATATGCTAATATGCTAATACGCTAATATGCTAACATGCTATGCTAATATGCTAATATGCTAATATGCTAATATGCTATGCTAATATGCTAATATGCTAATATGCTAATATGCTATGCTAATATGCTAATATGTTAATATGCTAATATGCTATGCTAATATGCTAATATACTAATATGCTAATATGCTATGCTAATACACTATGCTAACACGATATGCTAATATGCTAATATGCTAAAATGCTAATACGCTAATACGCTAATATGCTAACACGCTATGCTAATATGCTAATATGCTAATATGCTAATATGCTATGCTAATATGCTAATATGCTAATATACTATGCTAATATACTATGCTAATATGCTAATATGCTAATATGTTAATATGCTAATATGCTATGCTAATATGCTAATATGCTAATACACTAACACGCTATGCTAATATGTTAATATGCTAATATGCTATGCTAATATGCTAATATGCTAATATGCTAATATGCTAATATGCTATGCTAATATGCTAATATGCTAATATGCTAATACGCTAATATGCTAATATGCTAATATGCTAATATGCTAATATGCTAATACGCTAACACGCTATGCTAATATGCTAATATGCTATGCTAATATGCTAATATACTAATATGCTAATTTGCTAATATGCTAATATGCTATGCTAATATGCTAATATGCTAATATGCTAATATGCTAATATGCTAATACGCTAATATGCTAACACGCTATGCTAATATGCTAATATGCTAATATGCTAATATGCTATGCTAATATGCTAATATGCTAATACGCTAACACGCTATGCTAATATGCTAATATGCTAATATGCTATGCTATGCTAATATGCTAATATGCTAATATGCTAATATGCTAATATGCTAATGTTAATATGCTAATATGCTATGCTAATATGCTAATATACTAATACGCTAATATGCTAACATGCTATGCTAATATGCTAATATGCTAATATGCTAATATGCTATGCTAATATGCTAATATGCTAATATGCTAATATGCTATGCTAATATGCTAATATGTTAATATGCTAATATGCTATGCTAATATGCTAATATACTAATATGCTAATATGCTATGCTAATACGCTATGCTAACACGATATGCTAATATGCTAATATGCTAAAATGCTAATACGCTAATACGCTAATATGCTAACACGCTATGCTAATATGCTAATATGCTAATATGCTAATATGCTATGCTAATATGCTAATATGCTAATATACTATGCTAATATACTATGCTAATATGCTAATATGCTAATATGTTAATATGCTAATATGCTATGCTAATATGCTAATATGCTAATACACTAACACGCTATGCTAATATGTTAATATGCTAATATGCTATGCTAATATGCTAATATGCTAATATGCTAATATGCTAATACGCTAATACGCTAACACGCTATGCTAATATGCTAATATGCTAATATGCTAATATGCTAATATACTATGCTAATATGCTAATATGCTAATACGCTAATACGCTATGCTAATATGCTAATATGCTAATATGCTAATATGCTAATATGCTAATATGCTATGCTAATATGCTAATATGATAAATGCTAATATGCTAATATGCTATGCTAATATGCTAATATGCTAATACACTAACTCGCTATGCTAATATGCTAATATACTAATATGCTAATATGCTATGCTAATATGCTAATATGCTAATATGCTAATATGCTAATATGCTAATATGCTAATATGCTAATATGCTATGCTAATATGCTAATATGCTAATATGCTAATACGCTAACACGCTATGCTAATATGCTAATATGCTAATATGCTAATATGCTAATATGCTAATATGCTAATATGCTAATATGCTAATATGCTATGCTAATATGCTAATATGTTAATATGCTAATATGCTATGCTAATATGCTAATATGCTAATATGATAATATGCTAATATGCTAATATGCTAATATGCTAATATGCTATGCTAATACGCTAATATGCTAACACGCTATGCTAATATGCTAATATGCTAACACGCTATGCTAATATGCTAACACGCTATGCTAATATGCTAATATGCTAATATGCTAATACGCTAATATGCTAACACGCTATGCTAATATGCTAATATGCTAATATGCTAACACGCTATGCTAATATGCTAACACGCTATGCTAATATGCTAATATGCTAATATGCTAATATGCTAATACGCTAATATGCTAACACGCTATGCTAATATGCTAATATGCTAATATGCTAATATGCTATGCTAATATGCTAATATGCTAATACGCTAACACGCTATGCTAATATGCTATGCTAATATGCTAATATGCTAATATGCTAATATGCTATGCTAATATGCTAATATGCTAATATACTAATATGCTATGCTAATATGCTAATATGCTAATATGCTATGCTAATATGCTAATATGTTAATATGCTAACACGCAATGCTAATATGCTGATATGCTATGCTAATATGCTAATATGCTAATATGCTATGCTAATATGCTAATATGCTAAAATGCTATGCTAATATGCTAATATGCTAATATGCTAATATGCTATGCTAATATGCTAATATGCTAATATGCTAATATGCTAATATGCTAATATGCTAATATGCTAATATGCTATGCTAATATGCTAATATGCTAATATGCTATGCTAATATGCTATGCTAATACGCTAACACGCTATGCTAATATGCTAATATGCTAATATGCTAATATACTATGCTAATATGCTATGCTAATATGCTATGTTATGTTAATATGCTAATATGCTAATATGCTAATATACTATGCTAATATGCTAATATGTTAATATGCTAATATGCTAATATGCTATGCTAATATGCTAATATGCTAATACGCTAACACGCTATGCTAATATGCTAATATGCTAATATGCTAATATGTTATGCTAATATGCTATGCTAATATGCTAATATGTTAATATGCTAATATGCTATGCTAATATGTTATGCTAATATGCTAATGTGCTAATATGCTAATGTGCTAATATGCTATGCTAATATGCTAATATGCTAATATGCTAATATGCTAATATGCTAATATGCTATGCTAATATGCTAATATGTTAATATGCTAACACGCTATCCTAATATGCTAATATGCTATGCTAATATGGTAATATGCTAATATGCTAATATGCTAATATGCTAATATGCTATGCTAATATGCTAATATGCTAATATGCTAATATGCTAATATGCTAATATGATATGCTAATATGTTAATGTGCTAATATGCTAATATGCTATGCTAATATGCTAATATGCTAATATGCTAATATGCTAATATGCTATGCTAATATGCTAATATGCTAATATGCTAATATGCTAATATGCTAATATGCTATGCTAATATGCTAATATGCTAATACGCTAACACGCTATGCTAATATGCTAATATGCTAATATGTTATGCTAATATGTTATGCTAATATGCTAAAATATTAATATGCTAATATGCTAATATGCTAATATGCTAATATGCTATGCTAATATACTAATATGCTAATATGCTAATATGTTAATATGCTAATATGCTATGCTAATATGCTAATATGTTAATATGCTAATATGCTATGCTAATATGCTAATATGCTAATACGCTAACACGCTATGCTAATATGCTAATATGCTAATATGCTAATATGCTAATATGCTAATATGCTAATATGCTAATATGCTAATACATTATGCTAATATGCTATGCTAATATGCTAATATGCTATGCTAATATGCTAATATGCTAATATGCTAATATGCTAATATGCTAATACGCTAATATGCTAACACGCTATGCTAATATGCTAATATGCTAATATGCTATGCTAATATGCTAATATGCTAATACGCTAACACGCTATGCTAATATGCTAATATGCTAATATGCTATGCTAATATGCTAATATGCTAATATGCTAATATGTTAATATGCTAATATGCTATGCTAATATGCTAATATGCTATGCTAATATGCTAATATGCTAATATGCTAATACGCTAACACGCTATGCTAATATGCTAATATGCTAATATGCTAATATGCTAATATGCTAATATGCTATGCTAATATGCTAATATGCTAATATGCTAATATGCTAATATGCTAATATGCTATGCTAATATGCTAATATGCTAATATGTTAATATGCTATGCTAATATGCTAATATGTTAATATGCTAATATGCTAATATGCTATGCTAATATGCTAATATGCTAATATGCTAATACGCTAACACGCTATGCTAATATGCTAATATGCTAATATGCTAATATGCTATGCTAATATGATATGCTAATATGCTAATACGCTAACACGCTATGCTAATATGCTAATATGCTAATATGCTAATGTGCTATGCTTATACGCTAATATGCTAATATGCTAATATGCTAATATGCTATGCTAATATGCTAATATACTAATATGTTAATATGCTAATATGCTAATATGCTAATATGTTAATATGCTAATATATTAATATGCTAATATGCTAATATGCTAATATGCTAATATGCTAATATGCTATGCTAATACGCTAATATGCTAACACGCTATGCTAATATGCTAATATGCTAATATGCTAATATGCTAATATGCTAATACGCTAATATGCTAACACACTATGCTAATATGCTAATATGCTCATATGCTAATATGCTAATATGCTAATATGCTATGCTAATATGCTAATATGCTAATATGCTAATATGCTAATACGCTAACACGCTATGCTAATATGCTAATATGCTATGCTAATATGCTAATATGCTAATATGCTAATATGCTAATATGCTATGCTAATATGCTAATATGCTAATATGCTAATACGCTAACACGCTATGCTAATATGCTAATATGCTAATATTCTAATATGCTAATATGCTATGCTAATATGCTAATATGATAATATGTTAATATGCTAATATGCTATACTAATATGCTAATATGCTAATACGCTAATATGCTAACACGCTATGCTAATATGCTAATATGCTAATATGCTAATATGCTATGCTAATATGCTAATATGCTAATATGCTAATATGCTAATATGCTATGCAAATATGCTAATATGCTAATATGCTAATATGCTAATATGCTATGCTAATATGCTAATACACTAACACGCTATGCTAATATGCTAATATGCTAATATGCTATGCTAATATACTGATGATAATATGCTAATATGCTAATATACTATGCTAATATGCTAATATGCTAATATGCTAATATGCTAATATGCTATGCTAATATGCTAATATGCTAATATGCTATGCTAATATACTAATATGTTAATATGCTAATATGCTAATATGCTATGTTAATATGCTAATATGCTAATATGCTAATATGCTAATATGCTAATATGCTAATATGCTAATATGCTAATATGCTAATATGCTATGCTAATATGCTAATATGCTAATATGCTATGCTAATATGCTATGCTAATATGCTAATATGTTAATATGCTAATATGCTAATATGCTATGCTATGTTAATATGCTAATATGCTATATTAATATGCTAATATGCTAATATGCTAATATGCTAATATGCAAATATGTTATGCTAATACGCTAATATGCTAACACGCTATGCTAATATGCTAATATGCTAATATGCTAATATGCTAATATGCTAATACGCTAATATGCTAACACGCTATGCTAATATGCTAATATGCTAATATGCTAATATGCTATGCTAATATGCTAATATGCTAATACGCTAACACGCTATGCTAATATGCTATGCTAATATGCTAATATGCTAATATGCTAATATGCTAATATGCTAATATGCTATGCTAATATGCTAATATGCTAATTTGCTAATATGCTATGCTAATATGCTAATATGCTAATACGCTAACACGCTATGCTAATATGCTAATATGCTAATATGCTAATATGCTAATATGCTTTGCTAATATGCTAATATGCTAATACGCTAATATGCTAACACGCTATGCTAATATGCTAATATGCTAATATGCTAATATGCTATGCTAATTTGCTAATATGCTAATATGCTAATATGCTAATATGCTAATATGCTAATATGCTAACACGCTATGCTAATATGCTAATATGCTAATATGCTATGCTAATATGCTAATATGCTAATATGCTAATATGCTATGCTAATATGCTAATATGCTAATATGCTAATATGCTAATATGCTATGCTAATATGCTAATATGCTATGCTAATATGCTAATATGCTAATATGCTAATATGCTAATATGCTAATATGCTAATATGCTAATATGCTAATATACTAATATGCTAATATGCTATGCTAATATGCTATGTTATGCTAATATGCTATGCTAATATGCTAATATGTTAATATGCTAATATGCTAATATGCTAATATGCTATGCTAATATGCTAATATGCTAATATGCTAACACGCTATGCTAATATGCTAATATGCTAATATGCTAATATGCTATGTTAATATGCTAATATGCTAATATGCTAATATGTTAATATGCTATGCTAATATTCTAATATGCTAATATGCTAATATGCTAATATGCTAATATGCTAATATGCTAATATGCTAATACGCTAACACACTATGCTAATATGCTAATATGCTATGCTAATATGCTAATATACTAATATGCTAATATGCTAATATACTATGCTAATATGTTAATATGCTAATATGCTAATATGCTAATATGCTAATATGCTAATATGCTAATACGCTATGCTAACACGCTATGCTAATATGCTAATATGCTAATATGCTAATATGCTAATATGCTATCCTAATATGCTAATATGCTAATATGCTAATATGCTAATACGCTAACACGCTATGCTAATATGCTAATATGCTAATATGCTAATATGCTATGCTAATATGCTAATATGCTAATATGCTAATATGCTAATATGCTAATATGCTATGCTAATATGCTAATATGCTAATATGCTATGCTAATATGCTAATATGCTAATATGCTAATATGCTATGCTAATATGCTAATATGCTAATATGCTAATATGCTAATATGATATGCTAATATGTTAATATGCTAATATGCTAATATGCTATGCTAATATGCTAATATGCTAATATGCTAATATGCTATGCTAATATGCTAATATGCAAATATGCTAATATGCTAATATGCTAATATGCTATGCTAATATGCTAATATGCTAATACGCTAACACGCTATGCTAATATGCTAATATGCTAATATGTTATGCTAATATGTTATGCTAATACGCTAAAATATTAATATGCTAATATGCTAATATGCTAATATGCTAATATGCTATGCTAATATACTAATATGCTAATATGCTAATATGTTAATATGCTAATATGCTATGCTAATATGCTAATATGTTAATATGCTAATATGCTATGCTAATATGCTAATATGCTAATATGCTAATATGCTAATACGCTAACACGCTATGCTAATATGCTAATACATTATGCTAATATGCTATGCTAATATGCTAATATGCTAATATGCTAATATGTTAATATGCTATGCTAATATGCTAATATGCTAACACGCTATGCTAATATGCTAATATGCTAATATGCTAATATGCTAATATGCTATGCTAATATGCTAATATGCTAATACGCTAACACGCTATGCTAATATGCTAATATGCTAATATGCTATGCTATGCTAATATGCTAATATGCTAATATGCTAATATGCTAATGTTAATATGCTAATATGCTATGCTAATATGCTAATATGCTAATACGCTAATATGCTAACATGCTATGCTAATATGCTAATATGCTAATATGCTAATATGCTATGCTAATATGCTAATATGCTAATATGCTAATATGCTATGCTAATATGCTAATATGTTAATATGCTAATATGCTATGCTAATATGCTAATATACTAATATGCTAATATGCTATGCTAATACGCTATGCTAACACGATATGCTAATATGCTAATATGCTAAAATGCTAATACGCTAATACGCTAATATGCTAACACGCTATGCTAATATGCTAATATGCTAATATGCTAATATGCTAATATGCTATGCTAATATGCTAATATGCTAATATACTATGCTAATATACTATGCTAATATGCTAATATGCTAATATGTTAATATGCTAATATGCTATGCTAATATGCTAATATGCTAATACACTAACACGCTATGCTAATATGTTAATATGCTAATATGCTATGCTAATATGCTAATATGCTAATATGCTAATATGCTAATACGCTAATATGCTAACACGCTATGCTAATATGCTAATATGCTAATATGCTAATATGCTAATATACTATGCTAATATGCTAATACGCTAATACGCTATGCTAATATGCTAATATGCTAATATGCTAATATGCTAATATGCTATGCTAATATGCTAATATGATAATATGCTAATATGCTAATATGCTATACTAATATGCTAATATGCTAATACACTAACTCGCTATGCTAATATGCTAATATACTAATATGCTAATATGCTATGCTAATATGCTAATATGCTAATATGCTAATATGCTAATATGCTAATATGCTATGCTAATATGCTAATATGCTAATATGCTAATACGCTAACACGCTATGCTAATATGCTAATATGCTAATATGCTAATATGCTAATATGCTAATATGCTAATATGCTATGCTAATATGCTAATATGTTAATATGCTAATATGCTATGCTAATATGCTAATATGCTAATATGATAATATGCTAATATGCTAATATGCTAATATGCTAATATGCTAATATGCTATGCTAATACGCTAATATGCTAACACGCTATGCTAATATGCTAATATGCTAACACGCTATGCTAATATGCTAACACGCTATGCTAATATGCTAATATGCTAATATGCTAATACGCTAATATGCTAACACGCTATGCTAATATGCTATGCTAATATGCTAACACGCTATGCTAATATGCTAACACGCTATGCTAATATGCTAATATGCTAATATGCTAATATGCTAATACGCTAATATGCTAACACGCTATGCTAATATGCTAATATGCTAATATGCTAATATGCTATGCTAATATGCTAATATGCTAATACGCTAACACGCTATGCTAATATGCTATGCTAATATGCTAATATGCTAATATGCTAATATGCTATGCTAATATGCTAATATGCTAATATACTAATATGCTATGCTAATATGCTAATATGCTAATATGCTATGCTAATATGCTAATATAATATGCTAACACGCAATGCTAATATGCTGATATGCTATGCTAATATGCTAATATGCTAATATGCTATGCTAATATGCTAATATGCTAAAATGCTATGCTAATATGCTAATATGCTAATATGCTATGCTAATATGCTAATATGCTAATATGCTAATATGCTAATATGCTAATATGCTAATATGCTAATATGCTATGCTAATATGCTAATATGCTAATATGCTATGCTAATATGCTATGCTAATACGCTAACATGCTATGCTAATATGCTAATATGCTAATATGCTAATATGCTATGCTAATATGCTATGCTAATATGCTATGTTATGTTAATATGCTAATATGCTAATATGCTAATATACTATGCTAATATGCTAATATGTTAATATGCTAATATGCTAATATGCTATGCTAATATGCTAATATGCTAATACGCTAACACGCTATGCTAATATGCTAATATGCTAATATGCTAATATGCTAATATGCTAATATGTTATGCTAATATGCTATGCTAATATGCTAATATGTTAATATGCTAATATGCTATGCTAATATGTTATGCTAATATGCTAATGTGCTAATATGCTATGCTAATATGCTAATATGCTAATATGCTAATATGCTAATATGCTATGCTAATATGCTAATATGTTAATATGCTAACACGCTATCCTAATATGCTAATATGCTATGCTAATATGGTAATATGCTAATATGCTAATATGCTAATATGCTAATATGCTATGCTAATATGCTAATATGCTAATATGCTAATATGCTAATATGATATGCTAATATGTTAATATGCTAATATGCTAATATGCTATGCTAATATGCTAATATGCTAATATGCTAATATGCTAATATGCTATGCTAATATGCTAATATGCTAATATGCTAATATGCTAATATGCTAATATGCTAATATGCTATGCTAATATGCTAATATGCTAATATGCTAATACGCTAACACGCTATGCTAATATGCTAATATGCTAATATGTTATGCTAATATGTTATGCTAATATGCTAAAATATTAATATGCTAATATGCTAATATGCTAATATGCTAATATGCTATGCTAATATACTAATATGCTAATATGCTAATATGTTAATATGCTAATATGCTATGCTAATATGCTAATATGTTAATATGCTAATATGCTATGCTAATATGCTAATATGCTAATACGCTAACACGCTATGCTAATATGCTAATATGCTAATATGCTAATATGCTAATATGCTAATACATTATGCTAATATGCTATGCTAATATGCTAATATGCTATGCTAATATGCTAATATGCTAATATGCTAATATGCTAATATGCTAATATGCTAATACGCTAATATGCTAACACGCTATGCTAATATGCTAATATGCTAATATGCTATGCTAATATGCTAATATGCTAATACGCTAACACGCTATGCTAATATGCTAATATGCTAATATGTTATGCTAATATGCTAATATGCTAATATGCTAATATGTTAATATGCTAATATGCTATGCTAATATGCTAATATGCTATGCTAATATGCTAATATGCTAATACGCTAATATGCTAACATGCTATGCTAATATGCTAATATGCTAATATGCTATGCTAATATGCTAATATGCTAATATGCTAATACGCTAACACAATATGCTAATATGCTATGCTAATATGCTAATATGCTAATATGCTAATATGCTAATATGCTAATATGCTATGCTAATATGCTAATATGCTAATCTGTTAATATGCTACGCTAATATGCTAATATGTTAATATGCTAATATGCTAATATGCTATGCTAATATGCTAATATGCTAATATGCTAATACGCTAACACGCTATGCTAATATGCTAATATGCTAATATGCTAATATGCTATGCTAATATGATATGCTAATATGCTAATATGCTAATACGCTAACACGCTATGCTAATATGCTAATATGCTAATATGCTAATATGCTATGCTTATACGCTAATATGCTAATATGCTAATATGCTAATATGCTATGCTAATATGCTAATATACTAATATGTTAATATGCTAATATGCTAATATGCTAATATGTTAATATGCTAATATATTAATATGCTAATATGCTAATATGCTAATATGCTAATATGCTAATATGCTAATATGCTATGCTAATACGCTAATATGCTAACACGCTATGCTAATATGCTAATATGCTAATATGCTAATATGCTAATATGCTAATACGCTAATATGCTAACACACTATGCTAATATGCTAATATGCTCATATGGTAATATGCTAATATGCTATGCTAATATGCTAATATGCTAATATGCTAATACGCTAACACGCTATGCTAATATGCTAATATGCTAATATGCTATGCTAATATGCTAATATGCTAATATGCTAATATGCTAATATGCTAATATGCTATGCTAATATGCTAATATGCTAATATGCTAATATGCTAATATGCTATGCTAATATGCTAATATGCTAATATGCTAATATGCTATGCTAATATGCTAATATGCTAATACACTAACACGCTATGCTAATATGCTAATATGCTAATATGCTATGCTAATATGCTGATGATAATATGCTAATATGCTAATATACTATGCTAATATGCTAATATGCTAATATGCTAATATGCTAATATGCTATGCTAATATGCTAATATGCTAATATGCTAATATGCTATGCTAATATGCTAATATGTTAATATGCTAATATGCTAATATGCTATGCTAATATGCTAATATGCTAATATGCTAATATGCTAATATGCTAATATGCTATGCTAATATGCTAATATGCTAATATGCTATGCTAATATGCTATGCTAATATGCTAATATGTTAATATGCTAATATGCTAATATGCTATGCTAATATGTTAATATGCTAATATGCTATATTAATATGCTAATATGCTAATATGCTAATATGCTAATATGCTAATATGCTAATATGCAAATATGTTATGCTAATACGCTAATATGCTAACACGCTATGCTAATATGCTAATATGCTAATATGCTAATATGCTAATACGCTAATATGCTAACACGCTATGCTAATATGCTAATATGCTAATATGCTAATATGCTATGCTAATATGCTAATATGCTAATACGCTAACACGCTATGCTAATATGCTATGCTAATATGCTAATATGCTAATATGCTAATATGTTAATATGCTATGCTAATATGCTAATATGCTAATTTGCTAATATGCTATGCTAATATGCTAATATGCTAATACGCTAACACGCTATGCTAATATGCTAATATGCTAATATGCTTTGCTAATATGCTAATATGCTAATACGCTAATATGCTAACACGCTATGCTAATATGCTAATATGCTAATATGCTAATATGCTATGCTAATTTGCTAATATGCTAATATGCTAATATGCTAATATGCTAATATGCTAATATGCTAATATGCTAACACGCTATGCTAATATGCTAATATGCTAATATGCTATGCTAATATGCTAATATGCTAATATGCTAATATGCTATGCTAATATGCTAATATGCTAATATGCTAATATGCTATGCTAATATGCTATGCTAATATGCTAATATGCTATGCTAATATGCTAATATGCTAATATGCTAATATGCTAATACGCTAATATGCTAATATACTAATATGCTAATATGCTATGCTAATATGCTATGTTATGCTAATATGCTATGCTAATATGCTAATATGTTAATATGCTAATATGCTAATATGCTAATATGCTATGCTAATATGCTAATATGCTAATATGCTAACACGCTATGCTAATATGCTAATATGCTAATATGCTAATATGCTATGTTAATATGCTAATATGCTAATATGCTAATATGCTAATATGCTAATATGCTAATATGCTAATATGCTAATATGATAATATGCTAATATGCTAATATGCTAATATGCTAATATGCTAATATGCTAATATGCTAATACGCTAACACACTATGCTAATATGCTAATATGCTATGCTAATATGCTAATATACTAATATGCTAATATGCTAATATACTATGCTAATATGTTAATATGCTAATATGCTAATATGCTAATATGCTAATACGCTATACTAACACGCTATGCTAATATGCTAATATGCTAATATGCTAATATGCTATCCTAATATGCTAATATGCTAATATGCTAATATGCTAATACGCTAACACGCTATGCTAATATGCTAATATGCTAATATGCTAATATGCTATGCTAATATGCTAATATGCTAATATGCTAATATGCTAATATGCTAATATGCTAATATGCTATGCTAATATGCTAAAATGCTAATATGCTATGCTAATATGCTAATATGCTAATATGCTATGCTAATATGCTAATATGCTAATATGCTAATATGCTAATATGCTATGCTAATATGCTAATATGCTAATATGCTAATATGCTATGCTAATATGCTAATATGCTAATATGCTAATATGCTAATATGCTAATATGCTATGCTAATATGCTAATATGCTAATACGCTAACACGCTATGCTAATATGCTAATATGCTAATATGTTATGCTAATATGTTATGCTAATATGCTAAAATATTAATATGCTAATATGCTAATATGCTAATATGCTAATATGCTAATATGCTATGCTAATATACTAATATGCTAATATGCTAATATGTTATGCTAATATGCTATGCTAATATGCTATTATGTTAATATGCTAATATGCTATGCTAATATGCTAATATGCTAATATGCTAATACGCTAACACGCTATGCTAATATGCTAATACATTATGCTAATATGCTATGCTAATATGCTAATATGCTAATATGCTAATATGTTAATATGCTATGCTAATATGCTAATATGCTAATATGCTAATATGCTTATACGCTAACACGCTATGCTATGCTAATATGCTAATATGCTAATATGCTATGCTAATATGCTAATATGCTAATATGCTAATATGCTATGCTAATATGCTAATATGCTAATATGCTAATACGCTAACACGCTATGCTAATATGCTAATATACTAATATGCTAATATGCTATGCTAATATGCTAATATGCTAATATGCTAATATACTAATATGCTAATATGCTAATATGCTATGCTAATATGCTATGTTAATATGCTAATCTGCTAATATGCTAATATGCTAATATGCTAATATGCTATGCTAATATGCTAATATGCTAATATATTAATATGCTATGCTAATATGCTAATACGCTAACACGCTATGCTAATATGCTGATATGCTAATATGCTAATATGCTTATATGCTATGCTAATATGCTAATATGCTAATATGCTAATATGCTAATTTATTAATATGCTATGCTAATATGCTAATATGCTAATATGCTAATATGCTAGGCTAATATGCTAATATGCTAATATGCTATGCTAATATGCTAATATGCTAATATGCTAATATGTTAATACGCTAACACGGTATGCTAATATGCTAATATGCTAATATGCTAATATGCTAATATGCTATGTTAATATGCTAATATACTAATATGCTAATATGCTAATATGCTAATATGCTATGCTAATATGCTAATATGCTAATATGCTAATATGCTAATATGCTAATATGCTAATACGCTAATATGCTAACACGCTATGCTAATATGCTAATATGCTAATATGCTATGCTAATATGCTAATATGCTAATACGCTAACACGCTATGCTAATATGCTAATATGCTAATATGCTAATATGCTATGCTAATATGCTAATATGCTAATATGCTATGTTAATATACTAATATGCTATGCTAATATGCTAATATGCTAATACGCTAACACGCTATGCTAATATGCTAATATGCTAATATGCTAATATGCTATGCTAATATGCTAATATGCTAATATGCTATGTTAATATACTAATATGCTATGCTAATATGCTAATATGCTAATACGCTAATATACTAACATGCTATGCTAATATGCTAATATGCTAATATGCTAATATGCTATGCTAATATGCTAATATGCTAATATGCTAATACGCTAACACGCTATGCTAATATGCTAATATGCTAATATGCTAATATGCTATGCTAATATGCTAATATGCTAATATGCTAATATGCTAATATGCTATGCTAATATGCTAATATGCTAATACGCTAACACGCTATGCTAATATGCTAATATGCTAATATGCTAATATGCTAATATGCTATGCTAATATGCTAATATGCTAATACGCTAACACGCTATGCTAATATGCTAATATGCTAATATGCTAATATGCTATGCTTATACGCTAATATGCTAATATGCTAATATGCTAATATGCTAATATGCTATGCTAATATGCTAATATGCTAATATGTTAATATGCTAATATGCTAATGTGTTAATATGCTAATATATTAATATGCTAATATGCTAATATGCTAATATGCTAATATGCTATGCTAATACGCTAATATGCTAACACGCTATGCTAATATGCTAATATGCTAATATGCTAATATGCTAATACGCTAATATGCTAACACACTTTGCTAAAATGCTAATATGCTTATATGCTAATATGCTAATATGCTATGCTAATATGCTAATATGCTAATATGCTAATACGCTAACACGCTATGCTAATATGCTAATATGCTATGCTAATATGCTAATATGATAATATGCTAATATGCTATGCTAATATGCTAATATGCTAATATGCTAATACGCTAACACGCTATGCTAATATGCTAATATGCTAATATTCTAATATGCTAATATGCTATGCTAATATGCTAATATAATAATATGCTAATATGCTAATATGCTATACTAATATGCTAATACGCTAATACGCTAACACGCTATGCTAATATGCTAATATGCTAATATGCTAATATGCTATGCTAATATGCTAATATGCTAATATGCTAATATGCTAATATGCTATGCTAATATGCTAATATGCTAATATGCTAATATGCTAATATGTTAATACGCTAACACGGTATGCTAATATGCTAATATGCTAATATGCTAATATGCTATGTTAATATGCTAATATACTAATATGCTAATATGCTAATATGCTAATATGCTATGCTAATATGCTAATATGCTAATATGCTAATATGCTAATATGCTAATATGCTAATACGCTAATATGCTAACACGCTATGCTAATATGCTAATATGCTAATATGCTATGCTAATATGCTAATATGCTAATACGCTAACACGCTATGCTAATATGCTAATATGCTAATATGCTAATATGCTATGCTAATATGCTAATATGCTATGCTAATATGCTAATATGCTAATATGCTAATATGCTATGCTAATATGCTAATATGCTAATATGCTAATATGCTATGCTAATATGCTAATATGCTATGCTAATATGCTAATATGCTAATACGCTAATATGCTAATATACTAATATGCTAATATGCTATGCTAATATGCTATGTTATGCTAATATGCTATGCTAATATGCTAATATGCTAATATGCTAATATGCTATGCTAATATGCTAATATGCTAATATGCTAACACGCTATGCTAATATGCTAATATGCTAATATGCTAATATGCTATGTTAATATGCTAATATGCTAATATGCTAATATGTTAATATGCTATGCTAATATGCTAATATGCTAATATGCTAATATGCTAATATGCTAATATGATAATATGCTAATATGCTAATATGCTAATATGCTAATATGCTAATATGCTAATATGCTAATACGCTAACACACTATGCTAATATGCTAATATGCTATGCTAATATGCTAATATACTAATATGCTAATATGCTAATATACTATGCTAATATGTTAATATGCTAATATGCTAATATGCTAATATGCTAATACGCTATACTAACACGCTATGCTAATATGCTAATATGCTAATATGCTATCCTAATATGCTAATATGCTAATATGCTAATATGCTAATACGCTAACACGCTATGCTAATATGCTAATATGCTAATATGCTAATATGCTATGCTAATATGCTAATATGCTAATATGCTAATATGCTAATATGCTAATATGCTATGCTAATATGCTAATATGCTAATATGCTATGCTAATATGCTAATATGCTAATATGCTAATATGCTATGCTAATATGCTAATATGCTAATATGCTAATATGCTAATATGCTATGCTAATATGCTAATATGCTAATATGCTAATATGCTATGCTAATATGCTAATATGCTAATATGCTAATATGCTAATATGCTAATATGCTATGCTAATATGCTAATATGCTAATACGCTAACACGCTATGCTAATATGCTAATATGCTAATATGTTATGCTAATATGTTATGCTAATATGCTAAAATATTAATATGCTAATATGCTAATATGCTAATATGCTAATATGCTATGCTAATATACTAATATGCTAATATGCTAATATGTTAATATGCTAATATGCTATGCTAATATGCTAATATGTTAATATGCTAATATGCTATGCTAATATGCTAATATGCTAATATGCTAATATGCTAATACGCTAACACGCTATGCTAATATGCTAATACATTATGCTAATATGCTATGCTAATATGCTAATATGCTATGCTAATATGCTAATATGCTAATATGCTAATATGCTAATATGTTAATATGCTATGCTAATATGCTAATATGCTAATATGCTAATATGCTTATACGCTAACACGCTATGCTATGCTAATATGCTAATATGCTAATATGCTAATATGCTATGCTAATATGCTAATATGCTAATATGCTAATATGCTATGCTAATATGCTAATATGCTAATATGCTAATATGCTAATACGCTAACACGCTATGCTAATATGCTAATATACTAATATGCTAATATGCTATGCTAATATGCTAATATGCTAATATGCTAATATACTAATATGCTAATATGCTAATATGCTATGCTAATATGCTATGTTAATATGCTAATCTGCTAATATGCTAATATGCTAATATGCTAATATGCTATGCTAATATGCTAATATGCTAATATATTAATATGCTATGCTAATATGCTAATACGCTAACACGCTATGCTAATATGCTGATATGCTAATATGCTAATATGCTTATATGCTATGCTAATATGCTAATATGCTAATATGCTAATATGCTAATTTATTAATATGCTATGCTAATATGCTAATATGCTAATATGCTAATATGCTAGGCTAATATGCTAATATGCTAATATGCTATGCTAATATGCTAATATGCTAATATGCTAATATGTTAATACGCTAACACGGTATGCTAATATGCTAATATGCTAATATGCTAATATGCTAATATGCTATGTTAATATGCTAATATACTAATATGCTAATATGCTAATATGCTAATATGCTATGCTAATATGCTAATATGCTAATATGCTAATATGCTAATATGCTAATATGCTAATACGCTAATATGCTAACACGCTATGCTAATATGCTAATATGCTAATATGCTATGCTAATATGCTAATATGCTAATACGCTAACACGCTATGCTAATATGCTAATATGCTAATATGCTAATATGCTATGCTAATATGCTAATATGCTAATATGCTATGTTAATATACTAATATGCTATGCTAATATGCTAATATGCTAATACGCTAACACGCTATGCTAATATGCTAATATGCTAATATGCTAATATGCTATGCTAATATGCTAATATGCTAATATGCTATGTTAATATACTAATATGCTATGCTAATATGCTAATATGCTAATACGCTAATATACTAACATGCTATGCTAATATGCTAATATGCTAATATGCTAATATGCTATGCTAATATGCTAATATGCTAATATGCTAATACGCTAACACGCTATGCTAATATGCTAATATGCTAATATGCTAATATGCTATGCTAATATGCTAATATGCTAATATGCTAATATGCTAATATGCTATGCTAATATGCTAATATGCTAATACGCTAACACGCTATGCTAATATGCTAATATGCTAATATGCTAATATGCTAATATGCTATGCTAATATGCTAATATGCTAATACGCTAACACGCTATGCTAATATGCTAATATGCTAATATGCTAATATGCTATGCTTATACGCTAATATGCTAATATGCTAATATGCTAATATGCTAATATGCTATGCTAATATGCTAATATGCTAATATGTTAATATGCTAATATGCTAATGTGTTAATATGCTAATATATTAATATGCTAATATGCTAATATGCTAATATGCTAATATGCTATGCTAATACGCTAATATGCTAACACGCTATGCTAATATGCTAATACGCTAATATGCTAACACACTTTGCTAAAATGCTAATATGCTTATATGCTAATATGCTAATATGCTATGCTAATATGCTAATATGCTAATATGCTAATACGCTAACACGCTATGCTAATATGCTAATATGCTATGCTAATATGCTAATATGATAATATGCTAATATGCTATGCTAATATGCTAATATGCTAATATGCTAATACGCTAACACGCTATGCTAATATGCTAATATGCTAATATTCTAATATGCTAATATGCTATGCTAATATGCTAATATAATAATATGCTAATATGCTAATATGCTATACTAATATGCTAATACGCTAATACGCTAACACGCTATGCTAATATGCTAATATGCTAATATGCTAATATGCTATGCTAATATGCTAATATGCTAATATGCTAATATGCTAATATGCTATGCTAATATGCTAATATGCTAATATGCTAATATGCTAATATGTTAATACGCTAACACGGTATGCTAATATGCTAATATGCTAATATGCTAATATGCTATGTTAATATGCTAATATACTAATATGCTAATATGCTAATATGCTAATATGCTATGCTAATATGCTAATATGCTAATATGCTAATATGCTAATATGCTAATATGCTAATACGCTAATATGCTAACACGCTATGCTAATATGCTAATATGCTAATATGCTATGCTAATATGCTAATATGCTAATACGCTAACACGCTATGCTAATATGCTAATATGCTAATATGCTAATATGCTATGCTAATATGCTAATATGCTATGCTAATATGCTAATATGCTAATATGCTAATATGCTATGCTAATATGCTAATATGCTAATATGCTAATATGCTATGCTAATATGCTAATATGCTATGCTAATATGCTAATATGCTAATATGCTAATACGCTAATATGCTAATATACTAATATGCTAATATGCTATGCTAATATGCTATGTTATGCTAATATGCTATGCTAATATGCTAATATGCTAATATGCTAATATGCTATGCTAATATGCTAATATGCTAATATGCTAACACGCTATGCTAATATGCTAATATGCTAATATGCTAATATGCTATGTTAATATGCTAATATGCTAATATGCTAATATGTTAATATGCTATGCTAATATGCTAATATGCTAATATGCTAATATGCTAATATGCTAATATGATAATATGCTAATATGCTAATATGCTAATATGCTAATATGCTAATATGCTAATATGCTAATACGCTAACACACTATGCTAATATGCTAATATGCTATGCTAATATGCTAATATACTAATATGCTAATATGCTAATATACTATGCTAATATGTTAATATGCTAATATGCTAATATGCTAATATGCTAATACGCTATACTAACACGCTATGCTAATATGCTAATATGCTAATATGCTATCCTAATATGCTAATATGCTAATATGCTAATATGCTAATACGCTAACACGCTATGCTAATATGCTAATATGCTAATATGCTAATATGCTATGCTAATATGCTAATATGCTAATATGCTAATATGCTAATATGCTAATATGCTATGCTAATATGCTAATATGCTAATATGCTATGCTAATATGCTAATATGCTAATATGCTAATATGCTATGCTAATATGCTAATATGCTAATATGCTAATATGCTAATATGCTATGCTAATATGCTAATATGCTAATATGCTAATATGCTATGCTAATATGCTAATATGCTAATATGCTAATATGCTAATATGCTAATATGCTATGCTAATATGCTAATATGCTAATACGCTAACACGCTATGCTAATATGCTAATATGCTAATATGTTATGCTAATATGTTATGCTAATATGCTAAAATATTAATATGCTAATATGCTAATATGCTAATATGCTAATATGCTATGCTAATATACTAATATGCTAATATGCTAATATGTTAATATGCTAATATGCTATGCTAATATGCTAATATGTTAATATGCTAATATGCTATGCTAATATGCTAATATGCTAATATGCTAATACGCTAACACGCTATGCTAATATGCTAATACATTATGCTAATATGCTATGCTAATATGCTAATATGCTATGCTAATATGCTAATATGCTAATATGCTAATATGCTAATATGTTAATATGCTATGCTAATATGCTAATATGCTAATATGCTAATATGCTTATACGCTAACACGCTATGCTATGCTAATATGCTAATATGCTAATATGCTAATATGCTATGCTAATATGCTAATATGCTAATATGCTAATATGCTATGCTAATATGCTAATATGCTAATATGCTAATATGCTAATACGCTAACACGCTATGCTAATATGCTAATATACTAATATGCTAATATGCTATGCTAATATGCTAATATGCTAATATGCTAATATACTAATATGCTAATATGCTAATATGCTATGCTAATATGCTATGTTAATATGCTAATCTGCTAATATGCTAATATGCTAATATGCTAATATGCTATGCTAATATGCTAATATGCTAATATATTAATATGCTATGCTAATATGCTAATACGCTAACACGCTATGCTAATATGCTGATATGCTAATATGCTAATATGCTTATATGCTATGCTAATATGCTAATATGCTAATATGCTAATATGCTAATATGCTAATTTATTAATATGCTATGCTAATATGCTAATATGCTAATATGCTAATATGCTAGGCTAATATGCTAATATGCTAATATGCTATGCTAATATGCTAATATGCTAATATGCTAATATGTTAATACGCTAACACGGTATGCTAATATGCTAATATGCTAATATGCTAATATGCTATGTTAATATGCTAATATACTAATATGCTAATATGCTAATATGCTAATATGCTATGCTAATATGCTAATATGCTAATATGCTAATATGCTAATATGCTAATATGCTAATACGCTAATATGCTAACACGCTATGCTAATATGATAATATGCTAATATGCTATGCTAATATGCTAATATGCTAATACGCTAACACGCTATGCTAATATGCTAATATGCTAATATGCTAATATGCTATGCTAATATGCTAATATGCTAATATGCTATGTTAATATACTAATATGCTATGCTAATATGCTAATATGCTAATACGCTAATATACTAACATGCTATGCTAATATGCTAATATGCTAATATGCTAATATGCTATGCTAATATGCTAATATGCTATGCTAATATGCTAATATGCTAATATGCTAATACGCTAACACGCTATGCTAATATGCTAATATGCTAATATGCTAATATGCTATGCTAATATGCTAATATGCTAATATGCTAATATGCTAATATGCTATGCTAATATGCTAATATGCTAATGTGTTAATATGCTATGCTAATATGCTAATATGTTAATATGCTAATATGCTAATATGCTATGCTAATATGCTAATATGCTAATACGCTAACACGCTATGCTAATATGCTAATATGCTAATATGCTAATATGCTATGCTAATATGATATGCTAATATGCTAATATGCTAATACGCTAACACGCTATGCTAATATGCTAATATGCTAATATGCTAATATGCTATGCTTATACGCTAATATGCTAATATGCTAATATGCTAATATGCTAATATGCTATGCTAATATGCTAATATGCTAATATGTTAATATGCTAATATGCTAATGTGTTAATATGCTAATATATTAATATGCTAATATGCTAATATGCTAATATGCTAATATGCTATGCTAATACGCTAATATGCTAACACGCTATGCTAATATGCTAATATGCTAATATGCTAATATGCTAATACGCTAATATGCTAACACACTATGCTAATATGCTAATATGCTAATATGCTAATATGCTAATATGCTATGCTAATATGCTAATATGCTAATATGCTAATACACTAACACGCTATGCTAATATGCTAATATGCTATGCTAATATGCTAATATGATAATATGCTAATATGCTATGCTAATATGCTAATATGCTAATATGCTAATACGCTAACACGCTATGCTAATATGCTAATATGCTAATATTCTAATATGCTAATATGCTATGCTAATATGCTAATATAATAATATGCTAATATGCTAATATGCTATACTAATATGCTAATACGCTAATACGCTAACACGCTATGCTAATATGCTAATATGCTAATATGCTAATATGCTATGCTAATATGCTAATATGTTAATATGCTAATATGCTAATATGCTAATATGCTATGCTAATATGCTAATATGCTAATATGCTATGCTAATATGCTAATATGCTAATATGCTAATATGTTAATACGCTAACACGGTATGCTAATATGCTAATATGCTAATATGCTAATATGCTATGTTAATATGCTAATATACTAATATGCTAATATGCTAATATGCTAATATGCTATGCTAATATGCTAATATGCTAATATGCTAATATACTAATATGCTAATATGCTAATATGCTAATATGCTAATACGCTAATATGCTAACACGCTATGCTAATATGCTAATATGGTAATATGCTATGCTAATATGCTAATATGCTAATACGCTAACACGCTATGCTAATATGCTAATATGCTAATATGCTAATATGCTATGCTAATATACTAATATGCTAATATGCTAATATGCTAATATGTTAATATGCTAATATGCTATGCTAATATGCTAATATGCTAATACGCTAATATGCTAACATGCTATGCTAATATGCTAATATGCTAATATGCTAATATGCTATGCTAATATGCTAATATGCTAATATGCTAATACGCTAACACGCTATGCTAATATGCTAATATGCTAATATGCTAATATGCTATGCTAATATGCTAATATGCTAATATGCTAATATGCTAATATGCTATGCTAATATGCTAATATGCTAATATGTTAATATGCTATGCTAATATGCTAATATGTTAATATGCTAATATGCTAATATGCTAATATGCTATGCTAATATGCTAATATGCTAATACGCTAACACGCTATGCTAATATGCTAATATGCTAATATGCTAATATGCTATGCTAATATGATATGCTAATATGCTAATATGCTAATACGCTAACACGCTATGCTAATATGCTAATATGCTAATATGCTAATATGCTATGCTTATACGCTAATATGCTAATATGCTAATATGCTAATATGCTAATATGCTAAAATGCTATGCTAATATGCTAATATACTAATATGTTAATATGCTAATGTGTTAATATGCTAATATATTAATATGCTAATATGCTAATATGCTAATATGCTAATATGCTATGCTAATACGCTAATATGCTAACACGCTATGCTAATATGCTAATATGCTAATATGCTAATATGCTAATATGCTAATACGCTAATATGCTAACACACTATGCTAATATGCTAATATGCTAATATGCTAATATGCTAATATGCTAATATGCTAATATGCTAATATGCTAGGCTAATATGCTAATATGCTAATATGCTATGCTAATATGCTAATATGCTAATATGCTAATATGTTAATACGCTAACACGGTATGCTAATATGCTAATATGCTAATATGCTAATATGCTATGTTAATATGCTAATATACTAATATGCTAATATGCTAATATGCTAATATGCTATGCTAATATGCTAATATGCTAATATTCTAATATGCTAATATGCTAATATGCTAATACGCTAATATGCTAACACGCTATGCTAATATGCTAATATGCTAATATGCTATGCTAATATGCTAATATGCTAATACGCTAACACGCTATGCTAATATGCTAATATGCTAATATGCTAATATGCTATGCTAATATGCTAATATGCTAATATGCTATGTTAATATACTAATATGCTATGCTAATATGCTAATATGCTAATACGCTAATATACTAACATGCTATGCTAATATGCTAATATGCTAATATGCTAATATGCTATGCTAATATGCTAATATGCTAATATGCTAATACGCTAACACGCTATGCTAATATGTTAATATGCTAATATGCTAATATGCTATGCTAATATGCTAATATGCTAATATGCTAATATGCTAATATGCTATGCTAATATGCTAATATGCTAATATGCTAATATGCTAATATGCTATGCTAATATGCTAATATGTTAATATGCTAATATGCTAATATGCTATGCTAATATGCTAATATGCTAATACGCTAACACGCTATGCTAATATGCTAATATGCTAATATGCTAATATGCTATGCTAATATGATATGCTAATATGCTAATATGCTAATATGCTAACACGCTATGCTAATATGCTAATATGCTAATATGCTAATATGCTATGCTTATACGCTAATATGCTAATATGCTAATATGCTAATATGCTAATATGCTATGCTAATATGCTAATATGCTAATATGTTAATATGCTAATATGCTAATGTGTTAATATGCTAATATATTAATATGCTAATATGCTAATATGCTAATATGCTAATATGCTATGCTAATACGCTAATATGCTAACACGCTATGCTAATATGCTAATATGCTAATATGCTAATATGCTAATACGCTAATATGCTAACACACTATGCTAATATGCTAATATGCTAATATGCTAATATGCTAATATGCTATGCTAATATGCTAATATGCTAATATGCTAATATGCTAATACGCTAACACGCTATGCTAATATGCTAATATGCTATGCTAATATGCTAATATGATAATATGCTAATATGCTATGCTAATATGCTAATATGCTAATATGCTAATACGCTAACACGCTATGCTAATATGCTAATATGCTAATATTCTAATATGCTAATATGCTATGCTAATATGCTAATATAATAATATGCTAATATGCTAATATGCTATACTAATATGCTAATACGCTAATACGCTAACACGCTATGCTAATATGCTAATATGCTAATATGCTAATATGCTATGCTAATATGCTAATATGCTAATATGCTAATATGCTAATATGCTAATATGCTAATATGCTAATATGCTATGCTAATATGCTAATATGCTAATATGCTAATATGTTAATACGCTAACACGGTATGCTAATATGCTAATATGCTAATATGCTAATATGCTAATATGCTATGCTAATATGCTAATATGCTAATATGCTAATATGCTAATATGCTAATATGCTAATACGCTAATATGCTAACACGCTATGCTAATATGCTAATATGCTAATATGCTATGCTAATATGCTAATATGCTAATACGCTAACACGCTATGCTAATATGCTAATATGCTAATATGCTAATATGCTATGCTAATATACTAATATGCTAATATGCTAATATGCTAATATGTTAATATGCTAATATGCTATGCTAATATGCTAATATGCTAATACGCTAATATGCTAACATGCTATGCTAATATGCTAATATGATAATATGCTAATATGCTATGCTAATATGCTAATA
The DNA here is from genome assembly GCF_023856365.1 of Brienomyrus brachyistius. NCBI lineage: Eukaryota > Metazoa > Chordata > Actinopteri > Osteoglossiformes > Mormyridae > Brienomyrus > Brienomyrus brachyistius. The sequence goes on along the minus strand of NW_026042407.1, from coordinate 7,779 downwards.
TGCTAATATGCTAATACGCTAACACGCTATGCTAATATGCTAATATGCTAATATGCTATGCTAATATGCTAATATGCTAATATGCTAATATGCTAATATGCTATGCTAATATGCTAATATGCTAATATGTTAATATGCTATGCTAATATGCTAATATGTTAATATGCTAATATGCTAATATGCTATGCTAATATGCTAATATGCTAATACGCTAACACGCTATGCTAATATGCTAATATGCTAATATGCTAATATGCTAATATGCTAATATGCTATGCTAATATGCTATGCTAATATGATATGCTAATATGCTAATATGCTAATACGCTAACACGCTATGCTAATATGCTAATATGCTAATATGCTAATATGCTAATATGCTATGCTTATACGCTAATATGCTAATATGCTAATATGCTAATATGCTAATATGCTAATATGCTATGCTAATATGCTAATATACTAATATGTTAATATGCTAATATGCTAATGTGTTAATATGCTAATATATTAATATGCTAATATGCTAATATGCTAATATGCTAATATGCTATGCTAATACGCTAATATGCTAACACGCTATGCTAATATGCTAATATGCTAATATGCTAATATGCTAATATGCTAATACGCTAATATGCTAACACACTATGCTAATATGCTAATATGCTAATATGCTAATATGCTAATATGCTAATATGCTAATATGCTAATATGCTATGCTAATATGCTAATATACTAATATGCTAATACGCTAACACGCTATGCTAATATGCTAATATGCTATGCTAATATGCTAATATGCTAATATGCTAATATGCTATGCTAATATGCTATGCTAATATGCTAATACGCTAACACGCTATGCTAATATGCTAATATGCTAATATTCTAATATGCTAATATGCTATGCTAATATGCTAATATGATAATATGCTAATATGCTAATATGCTATACTAATATGCTAATATGCTAATACGCTAACACGCTATGCTAATATGCTAATATGCTAATATGCTATGCTAATATGCTAATATGCTAATATGCTAATATGCTAATATGCTATGCTAATATGCTAATATGCTAATATGCTAATATGCTATGCTAATATGCTAATATGCTAATACGCTAACACGCTATGCTAATATGCTATGCTATGCTATGCTAATATGCTAAGATGCTAATATGCTAATATGCTAATATACTATGCTAATATGCTAATATGCTAATATGCTAATATGCTATGCTAATATGCTAATATGCTAACATGCTAATATGCTATGCTAATATGCTAATATGTTAATATGCTAATATGCTAATATGCTATGCTAATATGCTAATATGCTAATATGCTATGCTAATATGCTAATATGCTAATATGCTAATATGCTAATATGCTATGCTAATATGCTAATATGTTATGCTAATATGCTAATATGCTATGCTAATATGTTAATATGCTAATATGCTGTTAATATGCTAATATGCTAATATGCTAATATGCAAATATGCTATGCTAATACGCTAATATGCTAACACGCTATGCTAATATGCTAATATGCTAATATGCTAATATGCTAATATGCTAATACGCTAATATGCTAACACGCTATGCTAATATGCTAATATGCTAATATGCTAATATGCTATGCTAATATGCTAATATGCTAATACGCTAACACGCTATGCTAATATGCTATGCTAATATGCTAATATGCTAATATGCTAATATGTTAATATGCTATGCTAATATGCTATGCTAATATGCTAATATGCTAATATCCTAATTTGCTAATATGCTATGCTAATATGCTAATATGCTAATATGCTAATATGCTATGCTAATTTGCTAATATGCTAATATGCTAATATGCTAATATGCTAATATGCTAACACGCTATGCTAATATGCTAATATGCGAATATGCTATGCTAATATGCTAATATGCTAATATGCTAATATGCTAATATGCTATGCTAATATGCTAATATGCTAATATGCTAATATGCTATGCTAATATGCTAATATGCTATGCTAATATGCTAATATGCTAATATGCTAATATGCTAATATGCTAATATACTAATATGCTAATATGCTATGCTAATATGCTATGTTATGCTAATATGCTATGTTAATATGCTAATATGTTATGCTAATATTCTAATATGCTAATATGCTATGCTAATATGCTAATTTGCTAATATGCTAACACGCTATGCTAATATGCTAATATGCTAATATGCTAATATGCTATGTTAATATGCTAATATGCTAATATGCTAATATGTTAATATGCTATGCTAATATGCTAATATGCTAATATGCTAATATGCTAATATGCTAATATGCTAATATGCTAATATGCTAATATGCTAATATGCTAATACGCTAACACGCTATGCTAATATGCTAATATGCTATGCTAATATGCTAATATACTAATATGCTAATATGCTAATATACTATGCTAATATGTTAATATGCTAATATGCTAATATGCTAATATGTTAATATGCTAATATGCTAATATGCTATGCTAATATGTTAATATGCTAATATGCTATGCTAATATGCTAATATGCTAATATGCTAATACGCTAACACGCTATGCTAATATGCTAATATGCTAATATGCTATGCTAATATGCTAATATGCTAATATGCTAATATGCTAATATGCTATGCTAATATGCTAATATGCTAATATGTTAATATGCTATGCTAATATGCTAATATGTTAATATGCTAATATGCTAATATGCTATGCTAATATGCTAATACGCTAACACGCTATGCTAATATGCTAATATGCTAATATGCTAATATGCTATGCTAATATGCTATGCTAATATGATATGCTAATATGCTAATATGCTAATACGCTAACACGCTATGCTAATATGCTAATATGCTAATATGCTAATATGCTAATATGCTATGCTTATACGCTAATATGCTAATATGCTAATATGCTAATATGCTAATATGCTAATATGCTAATATGCTAATATGCTAATATGCTAATATGCTATGCTAATATGCTAATATACTAATATGTTAATATGCTAATATGCTAATGTGTTAATATGCTAATATATTAATATGCTAATATGCTAATATGCTATGCTAATACGCTAATATGCTAACACGCTATGCTAATATGCTAATATGCTAATATGCTAATATGCTAATATGCTAATACGCTAATATGCTAACACACTATGCTAATATGCTAATATGCTAATATGCTAATATGCTAATATGCTAATATGCTAATATGCTAATATGCTAATATGCTATGCTAATATGCTAATATACTAATATGCTAATACGCTAACACGCTATGCTAATATGCTAATATGCTATGCTAATATGCTAATATGCTAATATGCTAATATGCTATGCTAATATGCTATGCTAATATGCTAATACGCTAACACGCTATGCTAATATGCTAATATGCTAATATTCTAATATGCTAATATGCTATGCTAATATGCTAATATGCTAATATGCTAATATGCTAATATGCTATACTAATATGCTAATATGCTAATACGCTAACACGCTATGCTAATATGCTAATATGCTAATATGCTATGCTAATATGCTAATATGCTAATATGCTAATATGCTAATATGCTATGCTAATATGCTAATATGCTAATATGCTAATATGCTATGCTAATATGCTAATATGCTAATACGCTAACACGCTATGCTAATATGCTATGCTATGCTATGCTAATATGCTAAGATGCTAATATGCTAATATGCTAATATACTATGCTAATATGCTAATATGCTAATATGCTAATATGCTATGCTAATATGCTAATATGCTAATATGCTAATATGCTATGCTAATATGCTAATATGTTAATATGCTAATATGCTAATATGCTATGCTAATATGCTAATATGCTAATATGCTATGCTAATATGCTAATATGCTAATATGCTAATATGCTAATATGCTATGCTAATATGCTAATATGTTATGCTAATATGCTAATATGCTATGCTAATATGTTAATATGCTAATATGCTATGTTAATATGCTAATATGCTAATATGCTAATATGCAAATATGCTATGCTAATACGCTAATATGCTAACACCGCTATGCTAATATGCTAATATGCTAATATGCTAATATGCTAATATGCTAATACGCTAATATGCTAACACGCTATGCTAATATGCTAATATGCTAATATGCTAATATGCTATGCTAATATGCTAATATGCTAATACGCTAACACGCTATGCTAATATGCTATGCTAATATGCTAATATGCTAATATGCTAATATGTTAATATGCTATGCTAATATGCTATGCTAATATGCTAATATGCTAATATCCTAATTTGCTAATATGCTATGCTAATATGCTAATATGCTAATATGCTAATATGCTATGCTAATTTGCTAATATGCTAATATGCTAATATGCTAATATGCTAATATGCTAACACGCTATGCTAATATGCTAATATGCGAATATGCTATGCTAATATGCTAATATGCTAATATGCTAATATGCTATGCTAATATGCTAATATGCTAATATGCTAATATGCTATGCTAATATGCTAATATGCTATGCTAATATGCTAATATGCTAATATGCTAATATGCTAATATGCTAATACGCTAATATGCTAATATACTAATATGCTAATATGCTATGCTAATATGCTATGTTATGCTAATATGCTATGTTAATATGCTAATATGTTATGCTAATATTCTAATATGCTAATATGCTATGCTAATATGCTAATTTGCTAATATGCTAACACGCTATGCTAATATGCTAATATGCTAATATGCTAATATGCTATGTTAATATGCTAATATGCTAATATGCTAATATGTTAATATGCTATGCTAATATGCTAATATGCTAATATGCTAATATGCTAATATGCTAATATGCTAATATGCTAATATGCTAATACGCTAACACGCTATGCTAATATGCTAATATGCTATGCTAATATACTAATATGCTAATATGCTAATATACTATGCTAATATGTTAATATGCTAATATGCTAATATGCTAATATGTTAATATGCTAATATGCTAATATGCTATGCTAATATGTTAATAGCTAATATGCTATGTTAATATGCTAATATGCTAATATGCTAATATGCAAATATGCTATGCTAATACGCTAATATGCTAACACGCTATGATAATATGCTAATATGCTAATATGCTACTATGCTAATACGCTAATATGCTAACACGCTATGCTAATATGCTAATATGCTAATATGCTAATATGCTAATACGCTAACACGCTATGCTAATATGCTATGCTAATATGCTAATATGCTAATATGCTATGTTAATATGCTATGCTAATATGCTAATATGCTAATATGCTAATATGCTAATTTGCTAATATGCTATGCTAATATGCTAATATGCTAATACGCTAACACGCTATGCTAATATGCTAATATGCTAATATGCTAATATGCTAATATGCTATGCTAATATGCTAATATGCTAATATGCTAATATGCTAATACGCTAACACGCTATGCTAATATGCTAATATGCTAATATGCTAATATGCTAATATGCTAATATGCTAATATGCTATTGCTAATATGCTAATATGCTAATATGCTATGCTAATATGAAATGCTAATATGCTAATACGCTAATATGCTAACTAGCTATGCTAATATGCTATGCTAACATGCTAATATGTTAATATGCTAATATGATAATATGCTAATATGATAATATGCTATGCTAATATGCTAATAAGCTAATATGCTAATATGCTATGCTATTATGCTAATATGCTAATATGCTAATACGTTAATATGCTATGCTAATATGCTAATATTATGCTAATATGGTTCAGATAGACGACAGACAATCTGATTGGTTCAGATAGACGACAGACAATCTGATTGGTTCAGATAGACGACAGACAATCGATTGGTTCAGATAGACGACAGACAATCTGATTGGTTCAGATAGACGACAGACAATCTGATTGGTTCAGATAGACGACAGACAATCTGATTGGTTCAGATAGACGACAGACAATCTGATTGGTTCAGATAGACGACAGACAATCTGATTGGTTCAGATAGACGACAGACAATCTGATTGGTTCAGATAGACGACAGACAATCTGATTGGTTCAGATAGACGACAGACAATCTGATTGGTTCAGATAGACGACAGACAATCTGATTGGTTCAGATAGACGACAGACAATCTGATTGGTTCAGATAGACGACAGACAATCTGATTGGTTCAGATAGACGACAGACAATCTGATTGGTTCAGATAGACGACAGACAATCTGATTGGTTCAGGATAGACGACAGACAATCTGATTGGTTCAGATAGACGACAGACAATCTGATTGGTTCAGATAGACGACAGACAATCTGATTGGTTCAGATAGACGACAGACAATCTGATTGGTTCAGATAGACGACAGACAATCTGATTGGTTCAGATAGACGACAGACAATCTGATTGGTTCAGATAGACGACAGACCAATCTGATTGGTTCAGATAGACGACAGACAATCTGATTGGTTTCAGATAGACGACAGACAATCTGATTGGTTCAGATAGACGACAGACAATCTGATTGGTTCAGATAGACGACAGACAATCTGATTGGTTCAGATAGACGACAGACAATCTGATTGGTTCAGATAGACGACAGACAATCTGATTGGTTCAGATAGACGACAGACAATCTGATTGGTTCAGATAGACGACAGACAATCTGATGGTTCAGATAGACGGACAGACAATCTGATTGGTTCAGATAGACGACAGACAATCTGATTGGTTCAGATAGACGACAGACAATCTGATTGGTTCAGATAGACGACAGACAATCTGATTGGTTCAGATAGACGACAGACAATCTGATTGGTTCAGATAGACGACAGACAATCTGATTGGTTCAGATAGACGACAGACAATCTGATTGGTTCAGATAGACGACAGACAATCTGATTGGTTCAGATAGACGACAGACAATCTGATTGGTTCAGATAGACGACAGACAATCTGATTGGTTCAGATAGACGACAGACAATCTGATTGGTTCAGATAGACGACAGACAATCTGATTGGTTCAGATAGACGACAGACAATCTGATTGGTTCAGATAGACGACAGACAATCTGATTGGTTCAGATAGACGACAGACAATCTGATTGGTTCAGATAGACGACAGACAATCTGATTGGTTCAGATAGACGACAGACAATCTGATTGGTTCAGATAGACGACAGACAATCTGATTGGTTCAGATAGACGACAGACAATCTGATTGGTTCAGATAGACGACAGACAATCTGATTGGTTCGAAGACGAAGATTGTCAGACGACAGACAATCTGATTGGTTCAGATAGACGACAGACAATCTGATTGGTTCAGATAGACGACAGACAATCTGATTGGTTCAGATAGACGACAGACAATCTGATTGGTTCAGATAGACGACAGACAATCTGATTGGTTCAGATAGACGACAGACAATCTGATTGGTTCAGATAGACGACAGACAATCTGATTGGTTCAGATAGACGACAGACAATCTGATTGGTTCAGATAGACGACAGACAATCTGATTGGTTCAGATAGACGACAGACAATCTGATTGGTTCAGATAGACGACAGACAATCTGATTGGTTCAGATAGACGACAGCCAATCTGATTGGTTCAGATAGACGACAGACAATCTGATTGGTTCAGATAGACGACA